>NW_027501159.1:0-79310 GCF_021521415.1 Bidens hawaiensis | reverse complement strand
CACATGCTTTGACTACTAAAATGCACATATATATATGTGCTTCCAAGAATGTGTCTCAGAATATGCTCTTGTCACATGTATTGAGATAGGGGTGGGGTAGGGAGGGGGTGTGGTCCCTACCCCAATTAGCCAAATGATTAAGAAGTCGATAAAGGGGGCGGTTGTATATGCTAATCTATAGTCTATACAACAAAGTCAATTTGTGACACCACCATTTAACCTAAACTATAACACCCCAAAAATCTTATTATTTGGTGGATAAACTAAACTAGCCACCTGATTTATGCCCGCAGGGCCCACCAACAGTTAAAACCGCCCCTTAGCCCAATGTCGGTAATGGTTGTGTCCGGATCTGAAATGTTGGTTCTTTGGGGCAACGTCTTGCTTCGGGAGATCATGCAACTCCATCACTTGTATGGTCCGTTGTTTCTTAACTGTTACAAGCACGCGCAAAACATTCATTGTTAAAAATGTTTTGACCTATGCATGTTTCGACGTATTATCTAAAATCAACTTTAGCCTCAAGAATTGTTTATACGAACCTTTTTCAGCTTCTCGATAGCGTTCTTGAAGTTTCCTCTTGGTGGCTTCAAGCTTGTCTTGTTCGGTTTCCCTATCCGAAGGCATTGGTTTCTGTTTAAGGTTACACAATAAAAGAAAATTAGTTAACATAAATATTATCTATTTGAGTGTTTTTGAATGCTTATTCAAACCACTTATATTTTTTCAAGAGTGAAGTAACTTATATTTAAAGAGCGGATAATTATCAACGACTTATTTATCGAAAACTAACCCTAATATAGTAAATACATTAGGGTAACTTACGCGTTGTTGAGGAACCGCCGGGGTCTTGGGTGTCGGTTTTCCAGAAGTTTGCAACTTGCGGTCCATATTTGGATTCATTCGACTTTTGGGTGTCGAGCCAACAACAGGCGATTTGACCAAGGTTGGTTTCGAGACCTTGGTTGTCTCGGCTAACGGTTTCTGTTGCTTCCACTTGGTTACGTTACGCTTTTCCACTGGCGGCGTCGGTGGCTTTCCGTTATTACAGTTCTCATTTTCTCGAGGATCTAAAAAGCAACATCCAAAACGGGAATTCAATAAAAAAAATTAAAAACGAAACCCGAGTATCATATGTATAAAACTATAAATAGTAAGCTATATAACTTACTTCCGTAATCATCTACGTCATCAAAGAACTTCTGAAAATGGCAATAAAAACATAAAAACCATCAATAAATGTTCTATAAACGTAACAAAACCGAATTATGTTACTTTTTATAACGAATCATATCATACCTCGGTTAAGTCCAATGACAATGAATGAGGGTTCAAAAACCCTAAATCGTCTAGTGGAGGTGAAGGTAAACCTTCCTCTTCATCAAGAACTGATGGATTCATCGACTCGGGGGTATCTTTCAGACACTGCCATAATAATTAAACTAACTTCAACAATCAACAAACTTTCGAAATAAAAAAATAATAACACGAAAGATTTCTAGTTACCAGTCATCTTTGCGGTAGCCTTGACCCATTCATCTACCATACCTTTCCACACACTACATTTCACATTTCACATATACATATATGAGATCAAAGTTTAATCATATATCCATTTAAGGGATAAGGGCGCGTGCTATACAAAACAAATTTTTAAGTAAAGAACCTAAAAACTGGCTTTGGATTTAAAGTTCATTTATATAAACAATAGACAAGAAATGCATACACAATTAATGATTTCGCAATTTCACGAATGTCTTTTGATGCGTGTTTTCGAAGAACATAAACTGATTTTCCAATTTCGGTAGCCTGAAAACATATGAATAAATGATCATAAGTGAACTATAACATTAACAAGTAACAACTCTGGTTTTAGTGATTAATAAGGTTAAAAGTTATATACAAAGTTACAAACCTTGAGTATTTCGACGGATATTGACATCAACTGAAGCTTCCTTAACGAATTGCATAATACCGAAGCCGACTAACAAATGCACAAAACAAGAACTATGATTAACATTTAACACAACAATAAACAAATTTTGATAAAATTAGTCAAAGTAAAAGAGATAAACCTTGTCTCGACTGTTGTCAACGATCTCTTTAATCCTTACAACTTCACCAAAAGTTTGAGACTCTCGTTCAATCTCATCGGTTAGGGCTTCCGCTTCTCCATAACTATAATTGCTAACTTGATGCTTACTTTCATCACCCTTTACATTATGATCATTCTCATCATCATCATGATCATCATCTTCGACTTCTTCGTTATCGTCATTTCTAGAAAAGTTAGTTACTTTGCTACTATCTTTAAACCCTACATCACCATGATGAACATCATGATGATGATTTTCTTGATCGTCTACCGGTACGGCTAATTCCTCTTTACCGCAACCCGAACACTTAAACAATTTACACGAAAACAAAATCTGAGCAATACTATCTCGCCTAACTTTAAATTCTTTCGGGCAATCAGAAGCTGCTAACTTAATCGCCCCTTCAATAATCTCAAAAATGTCCGCATTCGCACCCCGAAAATACTCCCTCCAGTAATCCATCCGTACACCCGCCATATCAATTATCAAACAAATGCTTCGAATTTTTAACTAATCCAATCAAACCCGGAATCAAAATCGACACTTTAATCGATCCTGATCACACCCATAAACCCAAAACCTCAAATTCACATCAAATTTGAAAATTTTGGAGATACAAGTAATCCACCAAGAATTCAATTATTAATCAAATGCTTCAAAATTAAAACTAATCCGATTAAACCCAGAATCAAAATCGAAACTTGAACCGATTTCGATCACACCCATAAATCCAAAACCTCAAATTCAATCAAATGCTTCAAATTCAGAAGTAATCCGATTAAACCCAGAATCAAAATCGAAACTTTAACCGATCTTGATCACACCCATAAGCTTAAAACCTCAAATTCACATCGAATTTGAAGAGCTTATAAAAATTACAAGATAACATGTCAATCGGAGAAACAAAAATCAACATCTGATACGAACAATTTGATGTGATTTGAGAAGAACCCAGAAAGGAATTGATGAGATAATGAAGCAAAGATGGTTTTTACAGAAGCTGAGATGAAGAATTTGATGGGTGTAAAAAGTAATAAGAATAATATTAATGGGGGGGAATTGTTTGAGTTTCAAGTGGATGGGAATGGAATGGAATGGAATGGAATGGAATGGAACAAGGTGTACGCAACACAAGGGCGTTGTGTGAAAATAAAAAAGAGAGAAGATTTTATTTATTTGAGTACAAATCCACCTTTTTGAGACTTCAATTGGTGTCTCTCACAAAACAATCGGCGGAGTCATCAGATCAGATAAACAACAAAAACAAAAACAAAAACAAAAACAAAAAACGTATGTGTTTTCTTAATTTGTTTTATTTTTATTTGACCGCCAAAGATAATAATAATAATAATAATAATAATAATGCAAACAATATAATATCATAATATTATAGCATTTATTATATTATTGCATTCCATCGTATCTCACTATCTCCATCTTTACAGTCACTTTAAAATGTTTTATATTTTTTCTCTCGTTTTTAATTAACTAATATTTTTTTACTTTTAAAATTAATTTTCTTTTTCCTTCACTTACACTCACTTTTAAAAAATATTATAAAATTATAAAAGATGAACAGTATTTCTTTAAATTTATTTATGAACAATAGTTTATTTATCTTCTTCACTTACAACTACTCTATATAATATATAGAGCTCACTCACGATAATATAAATCCAATATTTTATGTGAGTGAGGATTTATAATTTAAAGTGTTGAGTGAAGAAAAGAGAAAATGTAACGCTTTTTATATTTAAAAATTTTCAATAACACATTGTAATCTGTAAGTGGAAGAGAGAGAATATTTAATGATAAAAATATAAACAAATATAATTTAATTAAAATTAGAGAGAAAAATTTAGTAGTTTTTAATATAATTTTATTCAGCTTGAAATTATTAATATAAATACATGAAAAGTAGTGATTATATTAAAACATAAGACATTTTTGAATAAGAAAGAGGGTGAGAAATGAGAATTCTCTGAACGGACCTACAATATAGGGTGCATGGTTAAATAACTGATCTTACGATTTTTTATATTTTATGTGTAACGTGTATCACTAATTTTGATCGACTTTAGAGATTTGTGAAATAATGTGACTTGATTTGAACCTTACAAAAAATTTAGACGTAGGGTTAAGAGATAACCGAGTATTGAAAAACCAACCCGGGTGAAAGAAATCATGGGTATTAAAATTAAGAGCTAATATTCCAATAAAATTTAATGTTAATTAATGAGTGATTTCTACTTTCTAATGGGTTCATGGACCATATAATTAATAATTAGTGATATACTAAAATGTTTTTATTGGTAAAATATTAAAACTAAAATCAATGTATTTTTATTATTTAGAGTATTTGATTTTTCTTGAACCAAAATTAAATAAACAAAGTTATACACAAACTTATATTTTTCTACACTAGTTTACATATAAGAAAGTTCTTTACATGTTTAGATGGTGATTGTATTTGTATTTTCCTTCTTTTTATGTTATGACGATTTACTGCTTGAGCCGTTTCTTCTTTGTCTTTTATAAAAGTTTGTGTTTTCAGAAAAAAGTTGTAGACCACGTTACCTCGGTAATTGGCATCATACAAAATAAAGAAAATATGCAAATTAATCCAATATATAATATAACTTAAATATATATAATTCACTATTGAGAATTTGAGATATACTTTACCTACTTTGTGCTTTAAGTACATTTAATGACTCAATTAAAAAAAAAAGAGTTAATTGCATTGATTATTCTCGGAGGTTTTTTTTTTTTAATAACTTACTTCTTTCATTATATAGAAACATAGATATTCTCGGAGTACTTGTTATACACGTGAAAATCAAACATAAATTGAACAATCTATATTTTCCTTTTAAAAAAGTATCTTTTTGCATTAAATACATAAATATTAGTCAAGTAACATAAGATATCTACGTAAAGCTTGACGGTAACAAACTCTACCAATAATAAAATGTATTAAATTGGGGGTCAAAAGTCAAAAGTTACAATAAATGAATTAAGTGGGTCATAATCAAATTAGTTGGATGGTGTATGGTTTCGCGGTTGGGTCCTATCATAGTTATTTTTTATATTTTAAACATGTCTTTATTATAATGATACATAAGTTATTATGTTATTAAATATTTTAAAATGAAAAGTTACATACATTATAATAGTGTTAATGACTTAATGTGACAAGTAGATGGATAAATTAATAAGATATTACCCATCAATCAGTTTTATGAAGTTAGAAAGTATCTTAGCATAATAGCATGTTAAGTATGATTAAACCTCATAACTTATATTATTTAATACCTTGTATACTTCCTAGTAAAAATCATATATAGGTTAATTTATCAGCTATATTTATAAATAAATTAGTGTTTATGTGTATCAATAAAGATCACAACAAAAATCAGTTGTTGAAGTCGTCTTTAACTATAAATTCGACTACCATTTAAAAAAAGTCCGACTTATTTTATATTTTTTTAAAATGTTAAGAAATAAAATAACGTTTAGTCTAACGGTATTAAAGAGTTAGATAAATATTTATTTTGCTAAAAGGATGTGAGTTTAAGATAAGCTGTGATAGCATAAAAGAGTTAAAGAGTGTAAGCATGTCATGCATTGTATATAATTTCTTTATGTTGTACCTAGCTTTAGAAACATGTGTGTTACATGGGATAATTTTATGTATGAATTACAATGAATAATTTATACAAATAAAAAAAATAATTAAGTCTCTTTATTATGTTAAAAAAATGTATTACAAATATGGTCGTTTTATATTATTAAATATATTTGAATTTTAAATTGAGAATGAGTTGTTCTACCATGAGTATAGAATAATGAAACAATATCATTGAAAGCAACATTTAAAATAATGAGGCCTTTTGATGTGAAAGATGTAGCTAAAGTTTTTCACAAAAATGTTATACATTCCATATCCGGTAATAGACAAAAAAGACACAAGATTTTCCTTTTTGAACACCTTTCATGTTGTCCTTATAAACACATTGTTGTTTAAATATCACAATAATCTTATAATATATATAAAAATGGAAATTTATCTATGATTTTTAAGACTAAATATTTGTAAAAAAAAATAAAAAAAAAATTATTATAGTTTTCTTTGAATTGAAGATGTCTAAAAAAATTGAATGTTAATTTACTCTTCAAACATAAACTCTTATATATATATATATTTCAATTTTAAAGAAAATATATTTATGACACGTAATTATTATATTAATATTTTTTTAATAGTATGTATGTTTAGAATATAATTATGGCATTAATAATTCAATTAATGGAGATTGATCAATTAATACGGTATGATGAATTAATAATCAATACTATATTTATAACCAAGATTTTATTCTTTTTAATCAATAAAAGAGAAGTGATTTTGGCGGAAATTTGATTGTGGAAATCATCCTCAGAATGCCATGTGTCCAGAATTATTTTATTTTATTAGTATAGGCAGATTACATAATTACTCTACTTCATTCTTATAATTAGCATGTTAATTTCATTTGTATTTGATTCAAACCATATATATATATATATATAGGGGATGGTTATTTTGAGAACCATGGTGAGTTTTAAGAACTTTAAGAACTCAATTTTGAACCACACATTTAATTAAATGATATGAAATATGTGGCTGAGATTAAATTTAATTAAAAAATGAAGCAGGAGAGAGAACACGTATTTTTGATAATTACACAAGTTTAAACGTTAGTTACACATGTGTAAAAGGTCGATTCGGTTTGTAAAAAATGCCGTAATTTTTTGTACATCACTTACACTTACGTATTACACATGTGTAAAAAAAATTCGAAAAAAAATTGTTATGTTGAGTTCTTTCGATTTCTTAAAACTCAAAGTGGTTCTAAAAAAGAATCAATTATATATATATATATATAATAAAAATAAAATGATATGTGTAGAAAGTGATATTAAATAGTATTGATTAACCCCAATAAATGAATGAGCTAGACTGCTAGAGTTAAACCATATGGGTTATTTTTCAAAGATTGTTTATACATATAAGTTTATATGGATTGGTTTGAGGTTCGGGTCAGTTCGATGGTTTTGAAAAAAGTTTATATAAAAATACGATAAAATAATAAAAAATACACCGCATTAGAAATTAAAAAAACACATAATAGAAAGCTAATGAACCATTCAACAAAGTAAGTCTAACCAAAGCATATAATCATATTTTATATTGTTTTTTTATCAACAATTACAAACTAACAAACAAATTAAAACTAACAAACTAAAACTAAAACTTAACAATTAACAACATCAAGAACAATTATAGTGTAAGGTCTAACCTGTGATATAATTAAGATAAAGCCGAATTTAAAAAAAAAGTTCAAAAAAACCGCTGGTATGAAAGGCCTAACCTGTGATCTTCAGTTTACAAAACCAACAACTTACCAACTAGACCAACACTCATATTGTTAGTAGAGTGGTTCCTTCTTGATTTATAACGTGGTTCCCTCTAATATTTTCTATATATCATACACTATAATTTCGAAACTCGGGTGGTTCTGGAGAACCACCCATTTGCTTTGTAGATCCGCCATTCAATACATGCCTATACATATATATTTGAATAGCCAACGTGCTGTTTTGTACAATAACTATACGTAATTACCATTACTAATAAGTATAAGAGAAAACTTCGGTGCCGCAAAGCCTCGTTGGGCCGGTTTGCGGCACCTTTTTTGTATGCGGCATTTTGTTTTTTTATACTTTAAATTTTGGTACCATAATAAACGTAAGGAAAACCGACCAAATGCTAATTTTGTTTTTGTTTCAATATCGTAACAAACATGATTGAATTCAACCAAATTCGTGTGGACGCACCGGATTTTGTTTTAATTCCGGTATCGTAACAAACATAACCAAAACCATCTGAATACCACTTGTGTTTTTGTTTTGGTTCCAATATCTGATGAAAATCAACAGAATTCGCTTCGACTTACCGTCTTAACACCTGGGACCGACAACTTAGGTTTTGTTACCATACGCCTAGGTTTTACTAAGCTGCCCCGGGGCAACACGCAGGGTAATTCCACTAGTTATAAACATATGTTGTGTGATTGTTTATATACGATGTTTGATTATTAATGTACATTGTCTAAAACTGTGCGTAACTATTTATATATTTGTGTAAATATGTTTGGTTTTTTTCTTCTTTTTTTTGTAATTATATATGGTGTGACCACATTTACACGTTGCTTCAAGGCACGTGTTGCATCTTGTTGGCTTCCCAAATTTCGCACACTAAAATGATTCATTATTTCATTACAATAAAATACATAATGTATATATAAATATACATACATACACACACACCCATATATAGTGGTGAGTTAATATATAAAGAATGTGAAACCACCTGAACGAGAGATATGTCCTTGGGTGAAGGGTAAATTCGCTCACACCATAATCACACATAAGCACTATATAATTATGCATAAACTAAGCACACAATATATAATTAAGAAACCACACATAGCTTACCAGTTAAAAAAAATATGTGGCAAACTTAAAAAAAATGAGCAATTGTAGGTTATTTCAATTTTACATCTTTTGATTCTTAATATAAATAACCTTTTATTTATTTTTTAAAACATAACTACACATATTATAAATTCCGACCCTCACATTTTCTACTCATTTACCTTCTTAACGCACAAAAAATCTGATGAGACTCGATTTGGTTTAGTGACTTAATTTGAAAAAAAAATGGCATAAATGACTTTATTGGAATATATACTTTTAAACTTGGATACTATATATTCTTAAAAAAATAACAATAATAATAATAATAATTGTTTTGAAATACAGAGATATTTGATAGAATAAAGATAATTCCATATAAATTCTGAAAATAGTTCAAAATAAGAGAGATAAACTGAAAATAGTTCAAAGTAGGTTCCATTATGAAAATAGTCCTTCCAAATCTATCTCCCACGTGAGATCAGGATTCGTGACGTGAGATTTGGGTATCCTATCACAAACTGACACGTGTCCTTTCACAGATAAAGTTTCATAGAAATTTCACTTGGCCGATAGTTTTCAAGTGAAAATAGTTTTCTGAAAAACCATAGGGTTGGAATGAAAATTGTCCGTCACGTGAGGTTTCAAAGTCATCGTTATCCGCGTTTTTTTAAAATGCATCTCCTCGGACGCATTCCAAATGAATTTCGTCAGCTACGTTAAATTTCAAAAAAGTTGGAAAAAAACGATACGTTTACAAAAAAACATAGTATTTGTCCGATGATTTTTAATAAAGTAAAAAAAATCGATTAGTTTACAAAAAAGTTTAATAGAAACAATAATTTAGCTCTGAATTTTATCTTCTCAGATGATTTTCATTAAAGTTTTATAAAATCCGAAAAATTTGTTAGATGATTTTCAAAAAAATTTAAAAATACGATAATTTCCCAACGAATTTAATTTCTTTAGATGATTTTTATAAAAATTTTAAAAATATGGCAAGTGTTAAGAATGTGGTGGGTGGTGGTGGATGATGGCGGTGCGTGGTGGTGGTGGATGATGGCGGTGGGTGGTGGTGGTGGATGATGGCGGTGGGTGGTGGTGGTTGATGATGGCGGTGGGTGGTGGTGGTGGTTGATGGTGGTTGATGATGGCGGTGGGTGGTGGTGATGGCGGTGGATGATGGCGATGGGTGGTGGTGGTGGTTGATGATGGCGGTGGGTGGTGGTGGTTATGATGACGGTGGGTGGTGGTGGTTATGATGGCGGTGGGTGGTGAATGATGGCGGTGGGTGGATAAAAAAACTTTTTCTAATATATATTCTTTTTATGCAAAAACAGATAAGTTTCATCAAAAAACTATCGAATTAAAATACTTTGTAACATAATCTATCTTTTTTGACAACACGTCTTTTTATGCAAAAATAGACGAAATTCATTTGAAATGCGTCCGAGGAGATGCATTTCAAAAAAACGTGAAAATCATCTTTTTCGAAACGTCACGTGTACGGACAACTTTCATTTCAAACCTATGGTTTTTCAGAAAATTATTTTCACTTGAAAACTATCGGCTAAGTGAAATTTCTATGAAACTTTATCTGTGAAAGGACAGTGTCAGTTTGTGATAGGATACCCAAATCTCACGTCACGAATCCCAATCTCACATGGGAGATAGATTTTGAAGGACTATTTTCAGAATGGAACCTACTTTAGACTATTTTTAGTTTATCTCTCCTGTTTTAGACTATTTTCTGAATTTTCCCAATATATAATGGCTACCAACAAGGAAAGAGACTTTTTTTTATTTTATTATATCCAATGGAAGAAAGAAAAAGGAACGTCACTTTTAAGTTCGGATAAAATGGATGTATCTACTTATTATAACGAAATGAAATGCGTACCTTTGTTTACTTTTAAATGTTGGCCTCTTAGTTTTGTGCGTCATGTAGCAAATTGAATTTCCATATAATTGTTTAATTATAAATAAATGCACATGTAATAAACACACGTAGGTGTGCAAAAGAAGGATAAATTGCTAGAAAACACACAATGGTGTGCACGGTTCATTTCTTCTTTACATTGTTGAAAATTGTCGTAAAACTTTAAGACATTCGTTTTCATGTCACGAAATTTATAACAAAGTTGTTGGTTGGTGTGATGCGGTTCACATCCCACAATAGTGTGAAACTTCGTCATAATGTGGTCCCACATGGATCCTCGTCAATGTTATGTCAAGCACGGGGCAGCGCTTCCTCCTCAATTGAAATCCACTTTATCATATCACTATATCAAACAAACGTTGTATATATTGTGTAGTCTATAGCCCAAAATCAATCAATTAAACAAACAAACATGGTAATATTGTATGCGACTGTAGATGAAGAAACTGCAACCTGGATCGTTATTTGAATCGTGTAATCACTATAAGATAAACATATTTGCGAGTTGCATACAATGATTTATCGGATTAGATAGAGAACTCTGATCATGGAATTGGACTTTTATTAGATGAAGAAGTAGAGAGAGAACCCATAACTGTTTATTCTCTTTGTATGTATTCGATTGAGAGAGCCATACCAATTAGGGAATTAAACATCGATCATTATTTTGCCAAAATAATTCCTGTATATGAGCCTAAAAGATCAATTAAGCCCACTTCATGCAACAACCCGAAAATTTCATGCCAAATTTGACAATTTTTAAAAGTTAAAAGGAGCCAAGGAATAAAATCGCGAACAAAGAAAAGGCATAAAAATGCGTAAGGATAAAGTTCAGACCTTCGTTTTGATGTTTTATAAATCGAGGGACCAAACTGTCATTCGGCCAAACTTAAGTCTAGGGTCTTATCTGTAATTTTCCAAACTTCAGATGAGATGGACCGTCTCATTGTTATACAGTCTGTCTCATTCATAACTTAGATATTAAGTTTGTTTTGAGACAGGGTCTCTCATCTGCGTACAATTTTGTGACGGCCTTGTTATACGCGGATCATCTCATTATTAGACAACCCGTCTCATCAGCTGGGTCAGCAAAAAATGTGTTAAAGTCGACCCTAACGTGTCACAACGTGTATGATGACTCATCATATGATCCATAGGCTATATAAAAAGGTTTAGATCGTCCATAAACTTCACATATCACCAAGGATCTATATCAAACACTTTCAAGCGAGGTAAGCGAGTGTTCGAAGCGTTAAGGTAGTGCAAGGCCAAACCAAGGCGTTCTAGCTAAGAGAAGGCTCTGATTATACGCTCCAGAGGTGTTAGAAATATTACCAAGTCTCCCTAGATCGTGTATAACTTGGAAGAGAGGTATAGTATCACTAGACTCGTTTAAGTTCGTTTTTATACATTAAGCATTATCATTCAAACCTCAAAAATATCTAGTTACAAAAGTTATAATGAATCTTTTAAGCATGTATAAAGTCTTAGAACATATAAACGAAAGTAAGAATAATGTCAAGATAAATTTTAGCCTTAGCGGGCCAAGCTGACGGATTAGACGGACCCTCTAATCATTATATGGTCCGTCACATCCTCATTTTTATACGTGTCAACTTTTAGCCTATACGGTCCAATTGCTTAAATAATAAACCCGATGTTATTATAAAGCCCAAAGAACATAAAATATTTAGAATTAAATCAAGCTCACAATTTCGAGCCACCTAACTCGTTTAATCTCTAACATTATTTTCTCAATCAACAAGTTAATCCAATAATATTAAAATAACCAACAACATACCGGTTTTCTGATTTATTTTTTTAGAAAACTTATAAGTATTTTTGTGATGGTTCCGTTCCAGTTGTGTCTCAAGTATAACATCATGTTGGGAAATTGATTGGCTTTGGTGGTCCAAACCGAATGAATGATGTATTTTTAGACATCCAGATATAGTAAAATGGTGGTTATGTCCACTAAGGAGAACCCACCCCACACGAAGTAAAGTATGTCAACCTTTTTAAATAGTCTAAAACTTTATAGTTCTACTTCTACAATTCTCTTTGTATTATTTAAGTCACTAAACAACTTGAAAAACAACGACCCATTGATACAATGTAAGTTGCACTATGATAGGTGCCACAAAGGGATCAACATGAAAGAAATAATAATAAATTTTATTATTTTTTAATAATACCAAAAGTTTAAATTTTTAAAGTTAAAATTACATTGTTATAAAATAATATAACTTATCGCTTTATACTCAACATTATTGAAGCCACTAAACAGCTTAAACTTAACAAATAACCAACCACCCATTGATACAATGTAAGTTACATGATAGAATTGCAGCTGTGGCAATTATGAACAAAATTGTAATATACATATGTTGATGTTTGATGTAAAATTCGAAATGACTTGAGGTACAAATTAAATTTTTCGAGTTTGTATTTAAACATTAAAGATGTCGATAATAAATCTCTATACACTTAGATTCGCGGTTACAAAGATGATGGATATAGACTCCAGTGTAAGTTTTATACTTTCTGCTCGTTTTAGATAAAATATAGTCTTTCAGATTTGACACGTTAAAAATATAGATTGTACCATATATGCGTCATTTAAGATGAAAATGTAACACACATCTACTTGTTCATAAAACGGGCAAATCTAAACCGTCTAATCCACAAAAACCAAAGAATCTAACAACCGAAACGACATAGCCTTCACAGAGACATTAAGGTACGAAGATCTGCTAAATTAATCTCTCTTTTCTCACCTTTCTCCTTGTTACTAAATGCCTCTTTAGCCAACTTCTGCTTCTTTTCTTGCAACAACAATATCCTCTCATCAACGCTATCATTAGCAATCATTTTCACCACTTTAACCGCCTCCTTTTGCCCGATCCGATGGACACGATCCATCGCCTGTTCCTCAACCGCAGGGTTCCACCACGGCTCCATCAAGTACACCCTCGAAGCCGCGGTTAAGTTTATCCCAGTACCCGAAGCCTTAAGGCTCGCCAACAAAACTGTGGGCCCACCCGCTTCCACATCACCAAACTATTGAATCACATTTGCTCGCCTTTTCGCACTCATCGCACCGTCTAAACGTAACGTCTTGAACCCAGCTTGTTTTAACGAATCCTCGAGTAGAAGTAAGAGCTTACGGAATTGGGAAAACACAACGGATTTTATTGACGGGTTTTCGGTTCTAGAAGCTTCTAGAAGTTTTAGAAGAGCTGCTGCTTTGGAAGATGGTTTACAGGTGGCATTGTCGACCTCGGAGGCGTACTCGGGTGGCGGTGAAAAGAGGTCGGATTCGGTTAACCTGTGGCGGCATGACGGGCATACGGATATTGAGCTTTTTATCGCTCGGATTATGCAGCTTTCACAAAAAACATGTGCGCACGTTGTGATTATTATTTTAGATGGCGGTGAGAGGCATATCGGGCAATCTAGATCTTCACTGTCTTGTAGTAGTAAAACTAGCTTTTTAAGAAGTTCGGGTTTGTTTGATGCATCTAAAAGTTTAGATGAAAACAGAACGCGATTAGTCGACTGCTTAAAAGAATAAACTAAGTGATACACAGATGGTCCCGTGTGATTTGAGCCAAAATTTGGATTTCGTCCCGAATGTTTAAAAATTGCATTTTTAGTCAATACTTACACTTTTCTCTTTCATAAACAGTCCCTGGGTCAGGTAATATGACAATTATGCCCTTTCTAAAAGTTACACTTCAACCCTTTTACTATTTCACTCTTTTAAAATTTACAGTTTAACCGTTGATGTTTATTACTATTGCTATAAATATTACTTGGACCGAACCACAGTCCACCCTCCACAGGAACCAACCGTGTAATTTACTCTAAAAATATATGCACGAATGGAAAATTAAATAAAGATGGAAAATGAAAGTACCTTCAAAGTTGAAGGACAAAAGTGACGATCTAATATCTGGAGGGACCAACTCTGTATGTGTGCATATTTGGCGAAGGCGTAAAATGATGCTTAAAACAGTAGAGTAATTAGATGTCACCTCTCCTCTAGCAATATACTTTTCTACAAAATTCTTTGCTTCGGTTTCCATCACATCATACAACTTCCGTTCGTCTACAGAAAGCTCCACGTGACATGTGTGGACGGTTTTCGGAGGTAACCCGATTTGCGCTTTATCTTTTGTTCGTCTCAAAGAAAACGCTGCCATCAATACCTAAAAACAAAACAACTTTTTTAGAAGCTGTTAAAAAAGTCAAGAACACGAATTGTATGATAAAATATGTCGTAATTCTGATCCGTTTACTTTTAAAGAGTCAAACGGGATAACTACATAACTTACTTAAAAGGAGAAACGGGTCATTAAACTCATCAAAAATGCATTTTTAACGGTTGCAAGCACGTAAAATGTACTGTTTTTAAAGGTAGATTATTGACTTGTTGCCTGAATTAATAACATATATTATGTAACCATATTTGACACATTTACTAATGAGAATAGAAACAAAACTAATCAATGTTTGTGGGCCATCCCGGCCTGTTTTGAAGCTTAAACACAACCCGTTTGAACCCAAACCAGTCCTGACCCACCCGTTTTGGTGCCTCTAAAGAACACGAGTTGTCATAAATTTACTCATGTTTAAAAAATAATAACATTCTTAAAAGTTAAAAGCAGCTGACAAAAACAAGAATTCACATTAACGGGTAATTTGGGTTATGAAATATCCGTGACAGGCCAAATCCAAATTTTTAGCTAATAAGAAAACGGGTCGAACAGATTAAAACTTAAGAGTCATCTAAATTCTAAAGTGTATTTGTAATTAACTATTTTTGTAAACATATTTAATGCAAGTAACTATTAATAATTGTGGATAAAACAGTGTTCGTAGATTAAACCGTTAACCAACCCAGCCCACACTACAAACTACCCATTATGAATAGGAGCCATCTTTAACCAGTTCTAATAAATTTACTCGTTTTTACCTGAAGCCTTGAGAGCCCGTTTGCCTTCCCTTGCGCAATAGGCCGTTGCACCAAGTTATCCCAATAACTTTTAGTCGAAAACGGCTCGAACCTCAAAAACGCCATGAGAGAAAACAAGTCCATGGAGCCATTTTGTATCGGTGTACCAGTAACAACCCATCGGTTTCTAGCATTCAACGTATTCACAGCATTGCTTTGTTTAGCCTTATGATTCTTAATAATATGCGCTTCATCCAAGATCACACGCCACCAATCTATCTTCTTTATCGGATCATAGATGAACCCAGTTCACTACCTAATGTACTATAAGTTGTCAAAACTATATCATACTTTTGAAGCTCAGAAACATCTTGCGTTCGGTCCCCATAGTACATATACGCTTTCAACTTCCCACGTTTCGTGTGCTCGGTTAACTGCGTTATCCAAGTTGAAAATACCGAAGGCGGACAAACAACCAGTGTCATTTTCGGTCCAACCCGACTCGTTAATTCTTCTATTTTCTCTTTCTTACTACCCTTTCGTAATCTTTTCTGACTTTTAACAACCGACAGCTCGGTTTCAGTTTCCGTTA
The DNA here is from genome assembly GCF_021521415.1 of Bidens hawaiensis. Lineage (NCBI taxonomy): Eukaryota > Viridiplantae > Streptophyta > Magnoliopsida > Asterales > Asteraceae > Bidens > Bidens hawaiensis. Next base: position 63,207 of record NW_027501159.1, on the reverse strand, counting down.
CCATTTCCGTTCCCGTTTCCACTTCAATTACTTCACATTTTCCATCATTTAAAACCTTACATTTATCCAAAGCGATCAACGAAAGCAACGTTAACGTCTTCCCTAACCCCATATCATCCGCAAAGATCCCACCACGTAACGGGTCAGGCCGTTCATCCGTTTCATAACGCGTCAACACATTAACAAACCCGTCACCTGTTTCCTCCCAAAACGGCGGCAACTCATCCGAATTCTCTCGGTTATACAACCAATACAACCCCTGCTTCTGATGAACAAACAACTCAGCCAAAATCAAATCTTTCGGAGGCTCAATAACCCCATTAACCCCATTGACCTCCCGTTGACTCAAACTCTGGTCAACGAGCTTAAAAACCTCATCCAAATCAGTCTTCTTCTTCTCCTTCACAACGACCGATTCCGATATCCCAAACAAAGGGCTATCATCAGATAACAAACACAACCCATTACTCACAAAGGCTAACCTAACATATTCAAACGAATCAAGATTCTCAAACACGTGAACATGACAAGGGGGTTTATACATAGCATTGCTTTTAGGGTTTTTGGGTACAATTCCTTCAACGTGGATTAAATTGGCGTCAATTAACGGTGCAAGAACACTGGATACCTTCTTCTCGATGTGACCCACTTGAACTAATTGAGTGTTGATGACTTTGATTGCGTTTGAGTCGAATTGGTTTAAGGGTTCGCGAACAAGACCCACCATTTCGCGGCCGGTGATTCGACCCGAGTAGTATTGGAGTCCGACGATGTTGGCGATGACGAAACCCGCCATGAAGGTTTCGGAATCCGGTGGTGGTGATGATGATTGGGTTTCGTCTTCTTCAATTGTAGCCATTTTTGCAGGTTTTGGGGGTAGTGGCCTCGTAGGTGGAGTTTAAATAATTTGTAATTCTAGCGCCCTAGACAAAATAGGGGGTGTAAATGAGTCGGGCGGTGTTTATGACTTTCTTGATAAAAACTCGAAAAAAACTGGTTAAAAGTTCTTTTATTTGAAATAATATGAGTTGAGTTGGTTTATTTTTGTAATCGAGTTAAACTTGACCCAAGTTCGATTCACGTCATGGCTCAGCTCGTTGGCTCGAACTTAGGCTCGATCAACTTCAAAATCGAGCTCGAGCCTAGTTGAGTTGCCTCGTCTAATTTTGAGCTCGAGCTTGAACCCACCCTAACTCGACTCATGAAAAACTTATAGCCAAGAGCTCAGGTTGTTTCGAGCGTTTTTTTTCTTATTTATAAAGCTTGTGCTCGGCTTTTGAGTTACCTTTACAAGCTCAAGTTCGGCTTAAAGAATTTATACTTCTAACGCTCGTAGAAAGCATTGGAGTGTAAATGAGACGAGCTAATTCGGGCCCTGGCTCGGTCAGGCACGAGTTCGACTCGTTTAGTGCGTTTTTTTATAGAGGTCGAGCTTAGGTCATGAATCACTTTTTCAAGCTCGATCTCGGATTGAACAGAGCTCGCTTATTAATTGTAATTAATTTATTGCATAATTAATTATTTTATATATTTTGAGAACATCCTAGGGTCTAAGCTTGGGTGGAGCGCATGCGTGCAATTTAAGTAGATAGATAAAGTCCAAAAGAATTAAAACCTAGAGATACACGGTTAAGGCTTAACGAGCCCTAATGATATTCTCATGCAAGAGTCAAAGTCGATAACGGAACGAGCTTTTTTTTAGGCTGTTACTCATGTAGAAGGTTTTGAAGGCAAGGTTACGGTCAGCTGGTCATCACTTTGTTTAAATAATATGGGTTTCTAGTTGCGACATAGAAAACATTGAATAATATATAGTTGTATATAAAATGAGAAGAATGTGTATTTTCTTAAATTTTTTTCTATATTTGTGTTTGAATTTTGTAAAATCCTATACAAAAATACTTGGGGTCATTATGTAGTTGTATAGATCATGACAATGAGAAACGATTTTGATAAATCAGAGAAATTTGTCCTCTGATCTTTAAGATCTTCTCATTTATTATCAAGATATATATAATTACATAACTGGCCAAGGTATTTTGGGAATGAATTTTACAAAAATCAAATACAAATATGAGATATATACATAATATATATTGTCATATCGGTTATTACCATTTATATAGGAGGCCACTAGTCCACTACTTGTTAAATAACTAACTAGCACCGTTATATAGGAGACCACTACTTCACTACTTAACTAAGAACTTAAAGAAGATGATACAAGTAAATATAATGTAAGAGAGTGTATGTTTAGCAAAACCTATTTATATGCTATAAATTTTATAACTTGGTTTATTTAAGAAAAAAGTTGCATAGGCCATAGGCTGTTACTTTGAGTTGAACAAAATTAAATTGTGTTGGGTTATCTTGTGTTGGCCCGAATTAATATCTGTTGGACCTAAATATATTGGCATGGGCCGAGTCATATTGTATTAGATCGAGTTATTTTGTATTGGGTCGATTTATATATATTTGGCCTATTGGGTAAAGTTATACTGCATGGAACCGAATTATATGCTAGTGGGCTACGTTAATCTGTAACGGGTAGTTTCTTATTATATTGGGTCGAGCCCACATGGCTTGGCCCATTTTCTGTTAGCTGGATTAAGAACGTTTTGTCATTATTTAGAATTTTATAATTTATATTGACATGTTCGGCTATTTTATTTAATTTTTTAATATACAGTTTACCCATTTATGTGGGGTTTTTTTCCAGTTGGTCTCAGGTTTGATACCTAACTCATGTTCACGTTCTTAAATACAAAATATCGAGATTCAAACTTTAATAAGGTGAGTTTTATACGGGTGATAAACCTTTCTTAATACTCCGGCAACCACTTCCACTAGCCGTTACAAAACTATTTGTGATAATATTAAATAAGTTTGGCTAGTGAATGGTCACAACTCACAAGCAAGTGATGTTATAACTATTGTTTATATGTAGCCACCTGTCAATGAAACAGGCCAAAATCCGCAATCCTCCATCATCATACCATATGATGATAAACCTCCTTTATGTGTTGACAAAATACTCGGTCCTTTTTTTATAGTGGATGAATTTAGTTCAAAGGAGATTATCATTGCAAAGCAGAATTAAAATAATAGCAGTAATAGACCATTATTATTGTTAATCATACAATTTTCTTAATATTTTAAAAATTAACTAAAAAGAAGAGTAAATTACACTTTCTTGCATATTTAGCTTCACCCCATATTGCAGCTTGTGTCATTTAAGTAAGATAGTTACAAAGAACGTCATTTTATTTAAAAAGTTACAATACATTATTATTTTCATTAGTTGATATTAACTTTCTTAGTCAAAACTCATTGTACATGACTACATTAGAATAAAAATAAACCCCCTCTCACACACTCCGTCGCATTTGGCTTCACAGCTAAAAACATCGAGCTCCAAATCATCATGATCAGTATATGATCGTCATCCTCATCAAGGTAACATAATTAAACCACTCGATTCAGTTTAACAAAGATTTGTGAAAACATGCTTCCTGTTAAATTCCTATTGCTTCATATTTAAAGGTAACTTAAATCAGAAATGATAAATATTGAATTAGTTTACTATTTATGCAACTTGCCTAAAAATAAAAGGAAAATAATATATAGTTACCAGTGAGAGATAAAGAGAAGCATATGATCTTTGACTATTGGTAACATGACAACCTCAACACTGCATGGTGCATATATATGTTCAAATGTACACCGCGTTCATAGCCATTGGAAAAACAACTGTATTATTAAAATATATTCGTTTGTAACTAGAAAACATGCGACAATACGACAACAAATCTAACCAGTTTGAATGATGGCTTCTTTATCAAAATCGCTAACATTGTAGACATATTAACATAACTATCACATGATGATTTATAATCAAACTTACATGTGTTTCTTATACCTAATATTTAATGAATTACCATATAAATGATATTTTATAATATTTGTCATGTTAATCAAGTAAACAAAATATGAAGTTTAAGGTAGTAAATATGTAATTAAATGATATTTTAAAAAAAAGTTGATTGGAATACTTAAACGGTTCAAATGGAAACAATTTAAAGAACATGTTATCAGGAAAGGTCGTCGATTTAAGTCTCGGTGTCAGCGCTAGGGATTTAAGTCTCGGTGTCAGCGCTAGGGGTTATTTTACCCGGTTGTTAGGGTTTCTGTCTATGTTAGTTTTTGAGTCAGACATGAAACATCATATATACGAAGATTGTTGAATTTTTGTCACCGGTATAATTGGGAAAAAAACGTTGTTAAAAAATGTGTCTGGGTGATCCCGTTCTAGAAGTAGTGCGTGTAGCAAACAATTAGGGAAAGGTTGCCACAAAAGGAATATTTTTATTAATTTGTTTAGTTTTAGTTTTTCTTCTTTTAACAGAAAACTGAAATACATAAATAGTATGAACACAAAACAATGAAAAAAGCAAAAGCTAAAAAGAAACTTGTACAAAGTGCATCAATAGTTGTACGTTACTTTGGATTTGCATTTACCGATAAAATGCAAGTGTGTTGCGATTAATCATTAAAGATTTAAAGTGTGTTTATCCGATAATACTTTATAAATTATACGTCTTTATACTCATAGAAACCATTTATTTAATTTTTTTCTATAATTTTCCAAACTCTCTTCAAAAGTGAAATATCTTCTTTTTTTTTCATTCCCCTAGTATGGAACCTTGGTGCTTTATGATGATACGTCGTCGACTAAAAGCTAGTACATCAGTCTGGACACGGAGATTTAGCCCAACCAAAAACCCATGCTAAGCTATTTTGTCATGCAAGGGACATGAACAAAGACCTCCCAATTTTAAATTACCAAAGTGAGATTTAATAATAATAAAAAAACGGGTATCTTCTAAAATATTCTAATAGCATATTAGCATATGTAAAAATGGGGAGACTTCTGCCTGACCATTACAATCACAAATGTTCTATATGCAAAAAGAAAAGGTAAATACACACATAAGTTAAGTATTATAATCAAATACCAATTAAACTTAACATATAAAATGTGTGAAGTGAAGAGATTAAAATTGTAATTACCATAAACCGAATTATTGCGCTACAACAAATATACTAAAGTAACAATAATTACATTAAAACTAAATAATAGTAGAGTAATGTCTCATAATTATTATTACTATACTTGTTTATTTATTGTAGTATTTAGTTTATTTACGATAGTTACGATTCTACCGTATCACAATTTTTTTCTTCTTCCCTTTTTACTTCACACAAGCTGCTTTAATTAATTTATTAACTTGTAAACAGTATTTTCCTAAAATATATTTATTATTGTAATCAATTTAAAACGTTGTTAATAGTATACATATATATATATATATATATATATATATATATATATATATATTTGACTATTTATCAGATTAAACATATTGAAACATAGATATTACATATTACATCATAGCAGTAAGGCCGGGTAACAAGCTTATTGATCTCCGTCCCAAATCCTCGCTCGAAATCATGTCATCTGCTGCACCATGGATAATAATAATATTAATGCAATTAGCGTGTTTGATCGGAGTTAATTCAACTTCAGTCTCCGACGAAGTTGTCAAACTACCCGGCCAACCGCCGGTAACGTTCAAGCAGTTCGCCGGTTACATATCCATCAACAACAACAGATCTCTGTTTTACTACTTCGTTGAAGCTGAATCCAACTCTTCTACCAAACCGCTAGTCCTCTGGTTCAACGGAGGTTATAATAATTATTAATTATAAACTAATAATAATTGTTGTTGTATATATATGTTTAATTGAGTGTTTGATTATGATAATTGCAGGTCCTGGTTGTTCGTCGGTTGGAGAAGGTGCTTTTGTTGAGCACGGTCCGTTTAAACCGAGTGGTAGGGTTTTGGTGAGAAACAGTTATAGCTGGAATAAAGGTATATAATAATTATAATAATAATAATATTCCAGTCCAGTGTTGAGGTTATTAATTGCTGCTGTTGCTGCTGCATTTAATGTTCACATTTGTGCCCTAATTCATTTAGATAGTCATTCTTCGTGATTTCTAGTGGCGCAAACGAGCCGAGCTCGAGCTCGAATAGGCTTCACCTTAGCTCGTTATAAGCTCTACTCCTAGAGCTCGAGTTCGACTCGTTATTAGTTTCTCAAGCTTGATCTCGACTATTCACTATATTTTTAACAATTAATTAACTAATATATATTTTTATGTATATCCTTTTTAAGTATAATTTCATACATAACACAGCATATATGATTTGGTTATTTTTATCATAAATTTTCTGAACATAATAATTATTATTAAGTACATAAATTATTTATGATATAAAAATATATAAATAGGCTAGATCGTTTATTTAAACTTGCTTATTTTTAGGTTCAAACTCGTTTAAGCACGATTCGGTTCAGATCAAACTCGCGAGCGGCTGGGCTCGTTTACGCCCCTAATGATTTCAATTGTTTATAGGATATGTAGTTTTGTGGCTATTTTACAATTTATAAAATGATTAATGTATTAATTAGTGGTTGGGAATTGAAGCAGTGTTAATCAGATATATAGTTAGTCATTTGACTATGTCATAAATTCTGACTATTTACAACATTGATAGATGAAAATGATGTTCTTATAATTATGTGAAATAACATATTCTTGCAATAACAAGTCACGTCAGAATGTCAGATTATATATAAACTCCTTATGGTGCATGCAAATATGCAATATTAGCTATGCTTGAAGTTATTTGTAACATTACAATGTATGTATGCAACTTTATTAAATGTTGCAATATATTACATAATTTTTGGAAATAACATTGGGAAATTCAATGTTATATTACAGAAGCAAATATGTTATATCTGGAGTCACCAGCAGGAGTTGGATTCTCTTACTCTGATGACCAGTCTTTTTATACATCAGCTAATGATGTCATTACAGGTTAGTTACTTCTTCTATCAAGTATAACTCATTATTATTGTTATAAGTATATGTAGGTGATGCCATGTTATTCTTAATAGCTAATGCTATCATTGCTTTGGACCTTTGGTCAAATTCACATGTGATGATTATTGTTTCTCATTTCAGCTAGTGACAATCTTGCTTTTCTTGAAAAATGGTTTGAGAAATATCCACAGTACAAGAATCGGGACTTCTATATCACGGGCGAAAGTTATGCAGGTATGTTATGCAACAACTTTAAAAAAGCTAAATACCATAAATTTTGTACTCTTATTTGATAGACTAGTTCTGCATTAAAGTTATTGTACAAATGATAGTTTTTATCATTATTGTTTTGGCTGAATGTTTTGACCGGTTTCTTGGTGCCAATTTTTGCAGGACACTACGTTCCTCAACTCGCAAATCTCATAGTTCACTCAAAAGCCAAAATTAATCTCAAGGGAATTGCAGTGAGTAAAATTAATAATCACTGAATTTAGGGGTGTGCATGGGTCGGTTTTGGGTTCAAAATTTGGTTCGGTTTAGTTTTTATGGTTTTAATTACATGCAAAACTAAAACCTAACCAAAAGTTCAATTTTTACGAAAACAGAATACCAAAGCGTCGGTTTTTGTTTGAGTTCAGTTATTTCAATTCTGTTTCTTGACTTTTTCGGTTTCATGCACACGCTTAACTGAATTTGGCCATAAGTTTCTGAACTTTGGTTTTACATGATTATATCACGTTATTTATACACTTAGAAATAAAGTCCCGGGCTTTTATCTTTACAAAAGAAGTCCTTTTTGCATGATTAAACCCTTAACTTTTTACAAAATATAACGAAGAGGTCCATTTTCGGTGAACTTATTATTTTGTTGTGTAGATAGGTAATCCACTTTTGGACTTCAATACGGATTTTAATTCAAGGGGGGAGTATCTTTGGTCTCATGGATTAATATCAGATGATACTTATGATATGTTTAACTCAAAATGCAATTATTCAACTATAAGAAAACAAGGACAGGCTAGGTCTTATACACCTACTTGCTCTCTAGTTGCAAATCAAGCTTCAAAAGAGATTGGTCGATTTGTTAACGCGTATGACGTCACACTTGACGTTTGTTTATCAAACGTTTTCTCACAATCACTAGTTCTCGAGCAAGTTGTGAGTTTAGTAACTTCCTAATTGTTGTTTATGATGTGTTAATAGACCTCTAAGCGAACAAAATATTCAGTGCTCAGGTGACTACTTGGCAGGAAATTCGTTAATATAATAAACGAATGAACATGAACAAAAGCTTTTGTTCATTTAGTTAAACAAAAGTACATGAGCACATGTCTGGTTCGTTTATGTTCTTTCGTTTATGTACGTTCGTGAACCGTTCATTATACTGTTAACAAGCGAACATATTAACTTTCTTAACAAACGGACATGAAGAAGAACACCCTGCCTGTTTAACTGTTCGTGTCCATTCGTTTGTTTGGTTTAAGCTAAACAAACGACCACGAACATGCTCTGTACATGTTCGTGCGGTTTGTTTACAAGCCAAGATATTTAGAAGTGGCAATTCCGACATGGTTAGGAATTGGTCAGTCGGCTTGGATTATGTATTATCTTTAATGGATCGAAACATGAAATACAAAAGATTAAGTTAAAAGGAATCGGGCCAAATAGGTCAAACATATAAAAGCAGTGCATTTTTTTTAAAAGTAATTTATTGAAATGATCCAATTTTGTAATCCTAATTGACAAACCAATCTGTTGTAAAAAGTTTAAAATTTTTTGGACAAAATGTGTTTTCGGTTAAAATCGACCCGGCCCTGTCATGTGTCCATTTTTGCCACATCTCTAACGGGTAAAATAAAAATATATAGCTTAAAATGAATTGGGTCGAATGAATCGAAATTCATGCAAATTGTATTTTTAATGCATAATCGATGCACTAAGCACATACAAAAAAATTTACTATTTGTTTACAAAACGGGTTTTGATTCAAACAGACATAAGTTTGTTATCGCCCGAACCCATTTTGACCTGTTTCCAGATCTGGGTCAAATTTTTTTTGTACATAATGACTGTTTCCACTTGCAGCAAGATGAGGAGACAAAGATAGACGTTTGTGTGGAAGATGAAACGATTGAATATTTGAACTGAAAAGACGTTCAAACCGCTCTCAATGCTCGACTTGTAGGTGTGAATAACTGGACCCCGTGTAGCGAGTAATACACGAACCCATTATCATATTCCACTTTATCAATTTAAGAAAACTATATATTAATGACCGGTTCTTGTTTTATAATGACAGAGTTTTAAGCTATGACATGGACAATCTTGAGGTACCAATGACTCCAGTCTTGACCTCCCTCATCAAATCTGGCATTAGGGTTCTTGTTTACAGGTGAGTTAAATATATACCAAACATAAATAAGTAGGCTTGTATTTTAAGTTAAATATATACCAAACATATGAAAGATGTCTTGTGTGCCAAACAAACGATAGAAATGAACAATAAACTAACGGTTATGTTTGTTTGGTAACAAAATAAACGAACAGTTCACGAACGTAACTGAGCATAGATGAACAAATGTAACTGAACATAAACAAATGAACATAACTGAGTTAAAACCATTTGAAAGTAATGCGAACAATAATGTGTTGTTAAAAAGTTATTAAAATTTAAAACTAGACTATATTGTAATAATTCTAAAAAAAATTAAGTGAATATATTATCAAATGTAAATGAACAAACTTAAACAAACATAAACTAACGAACATAAATGCAGAATGACACATGAGCTAATATTCATTCGTTTAACAAAATGAACAAAAAAATTTTAACCGGGCCAATTAAAAGAGTTCAGTTAAAAATGAAACGGGTTAAAATTGGCTTAAAAGGGTCAAAATGGTTGAAAAGATTAATCTTTCTATTTATTTTTTTCAGTGGGGATCAGGACTCTGTGCTCCCGCTAACTGGGACACGAGTGGTGGTCAATGGCTTGGCTAAGCAGTTAGGTTTGAACGTAACTCTACCGTACAGGGCGTGGTTCAATGGCAACCAGGTTAGTTCACCTTTGCGTACTAGTTACAACTACATTTTTAGTTGGATTTTATGAATAAGATGTTACATATTTGCTTGACTTTACAATTTCAACTCATTTACTTAATTACTTATTTTTGGTCGATTTAAGTTATGTTTTATTCCTAATAAATATAATAAAAGTAGTTATTTGTAACATTTACTAAATATACCAGTAAACGTTATTACTGTAAACCGTTTAGACTCTAGACGCTTAATGTTCTTGGAATGGGTAACTTTTTTATTATGTTTTAGAAAGGTTAAAATGATATTATGAAAGTTAGAAGGATACAAGTGATTTTTTTGAATTTTAAGAATATTATTTGGCCCGAACCCGATAAGAACCGTTACCTAACCCGCTCATTATGTCATTTTCACTTTTGGGTTTTGTTTTTTTTATATTTATGAAGTTTAACTTTGGGCAGGTTGGTGGATGGACACAAGTGTATGGCGATGCTTTAACTTTTGCAACCATTAGAGGCGCATCACACGAAGCCCCGTTCTCACAGCCCGAGCGATCAATTGCGCTTTTAAGAGGATTTTTGGCGGGAAAGCCATTGCCATCTGCCAATGAAATCGCTCAAAAACCTGAGCGAGTAATCCCTCATTTGTAGGCTAGTGAATAACCGGTTTCTCACATATCTTGAGTCGCAATAAATGTTTGATATGCGGGTAGTGTAACTGTAAAGGACCTGAGGTGTTGTTTTATGTACTAGAATAATTATGTAACCTAATTCTGACCCAAATTTCGGATAGCCTATATGCACTCGGTAGCTTGAGTTTACTCTCTTCGTCGTGCATCGGTTGTTTGTACACTTTGCGTACATGAGTGTACATTATCTTAGACAAGGGGTTTAAGATATGGTTGAACAATATGGGCTTGTTCATACCAATTGTGCCTAAAATTATATCTTCACCAACAACCTGGCTACTAAACTTTAGGGTGTAGGTAATTAGGTTTAGAGACGACTAAATTGCATCGAAATTGAATAAACCGAACTGAACTGGCAAATACAGCTTTCGGTTTCAATATCTCTGTTCGGTTTGAATAATGCAAATAAATCGAATAACCTAAGTACACCGATAAAAATATATTATTAGAGAGTTAGTTACAAAGATGGTCCTTCTGGTTTGGTTTCAACTCACTCTCTTCTTTCTCTTTCCCTCTTCCACTTGCTACCATTTTTACTTCTAAATGTCTATCATTTTTATTTCATCATCTCAAACTGGTACGAACAAGACCGGTATCTCAATTAAAACGCAAACCAGAAACCTATTACCATTTCTACTTCTAAAGGTCTACAATTTTTTTTTTTGGCTTAGCATTCAAGTATGTTATTTTTCCCAAATCAAAAGAACCATCTATGTAATTGACTTTTAAGATTATTTAAGTTTTGTCATTTAGCACAATCTAATTACACTTTTGTAAAATGTTATTTAGCCTAATTCATTTTAATGACAAATAAAGATAAATTTATATAGACTTTAATATTCGAAAAATAAATTAAGAAAAGTTTTATGTTGTATATTCAGTTGAAACAAAAACCAAACTGAACAATCGAAAACATAATAAACTTAATAACCAAAAAACTGAAATGACAAACACCCTTGCTAAGCTTGTCAAAACGTGTGGGTTGCACGCCTAACCAATTTAGGTTCGTGTCCAAACAAATCAGACTTAAAGTGAGTTCTCGTCGTTTCAAAAATGTAATATGGTTATTCAAATATTATTTAATAAAATGTATAATCTTGTTTTAATCTTTTGTTTAGTATCATCTTTTCTTCAGTATTACATGTAGATTTTATTTTATAAAACATTGACAAATTTTAAAATTTAAACATTCAAAATTTATCATGTAAACTTTGAATTTAGGTAATAAACAATAAATGGGGTATAATATAAGTCCTAAAGCCAATATACTTATCTTAGATTTAATTGTTTTTTTTTTTTAACTCATGTTGTAAAATTAAAAGTGTGAATTTGTTAAACTTGAAAATTGGTGTTAACTTTGTTGTGTTAAATTGTTAAAAATTTACTATCATATTCTTTTTTTATAAACTTGTTAAATGCACGTACTAGAAACATACAGATTCAGTAAATGAGGATATACTACGTTCAAGAAAGTGAAAATCAGGCCACATTATTTTCACGACAACTTAATGAAACCGTTAAGGTCACACTACTGATTACTGACTACATGTGACAACTCAAGTCACATAATTTTTCTATGCAAATTATGTTATTGGGATTTAAATCATAAATGGGTAACTAATAATTTGCTATATTATTGGGTATAGACATGAATACAAATAATTAACAAGGGAAAATTGCTATGTTATTGGCAATTAGAAAAGGGTAGTAATAATAATAATAATAACAATTTGTTTAAACCTTAACAACATCTTATAACTTCAAGGGGCATTTTTGTAAACCTACAAAACTTTGAATAAGCCAACGGCTAGAAATCAGACCGTTAGGGGCAGCGTAAGCAATATTCATCGGCTTCAAAAAGGACCATCATCTCTTACAATATTCATTCATCAGTTGACATTTTACTATTCAGAGATCTAGAGAGAGTGAGTGAGAGTTAGAGAGAGAAAGTAACATGGGTTCAAGAAATCTTGTTCAAGAACAAAACAGAGGTACCAATCAATCTGGGTTTCATTTTTTATCATTCAATCTCTGATTTTGTTTGACTATTAGATCTCTGGGTTTCAAATATTTAATGGTGTGAATCAAACCCAGTCTGGGATTTTAAAGATTTTAGTTAAATTAGGGGTTTAGATTAATAATCTGGGTTTTTGTTTGATTATTAGATCTGTGGGTTTTGATTACATCTGGGTTTCAATGGTGTGAATCAAAATCAATTTGGGTTTTAAATATTTTGAGTTAAATTAGGGTTTTTGATTGATAATCTTGAATTTGATTGAATCTTGTAAAAATTAGTTTTTTTTGGGTTAATAGATATTGTGTTTATGATTGCATCTGTTTTGATGATGTTAATCTCAAAATCTTGGATTTTAAAGTTTTCCACTAATTTAGGGTTTTTGAATCCTCTGTTTATTTGATTGAATCTTATAAACCCTAGTTCTAGTTGGTTATGAGATCTTCCAGTTTTGATTACATCTGTTTATTTAATCTGTGATATTTGAAAATTTGAGTTATTTTAGGGTTTGATTTTAAAAGTTTTTGTATCCTCTGCTTTTTTTGTTGAATCTGTTTTGATTTTGTGAAATTTAATGTGGGATTTTTAAAATTTTTAGTTTTTTTAGGGTTTCTGTATTATCTGATTTTTTGGTTCAATTTTTAGTTATTTTAGGATTTTTAAACTTATTAGTTATTTTTAATTTATGTAATCATTGAGGTTTTAGAATTGATCATCAATTTTAATTCAAATCCTTGTTTGCCATTGATTTTAGTTGAAGCAGTTGGAGTGATGAAACATAAGAACATTGCGGTGGCACCGGCAGCCGGACAACCCAAGAACCGCCGTGCACTTGGCGATATTGGCAACATGGTTACTCTCAAACCACCAGACGGAAAACCCTTACCGGAAATCCACCGACCCGTTACCAGAAGCTTCTGTGCACATTTACTTGCCAATGCACAAAAAGACGCAGCAGAAAACAAAAAGGTTAATTTTTTTATTTTTTATATTTTTATTTTTTTCCATATTTCAAATAATATTCAATTTTATATTTATATATAATATATAATATCTAACTTTCTTGATTTTGTGTAACAGAAGCCATTGGCAGTTGCTGACAATAATAAAGCAGTGCCCAAGAAGAGAGTTACTGTAAAGCCGAAACCTGTGCCGATCCCACAAAACGCAACTGTGAATATCAGTCCCGACACGGTTGAAGAGAAACCGAAATCTGAATCTTCGGCTTTGCGAAAAAAGAAACCTCACTCGTCATTGACCTCCACACTTACTGCTCGGAGCAAAGCTGCTTGCGGTCTCGACTATAAACCGAAGCCCAAAAACATTGTCGATATCGATGCAGGCGATGTTAATAATGAACTTGCAGAAGTTGAGTATGTTGAAGATATCTATAAATTCTACAAACTTGTAGAGGTAAAAATTTTTATAAAATGTTGTATAATTTTTAAATTTTTTTTATAAAATTTTTAATGTTTTAAAAAAAAATTTAAAATTTTTATAAGTTTTTTTTGTCTTTTAGAATTTAATGTTTATTTATTGGTTTAATGCAGAATGAGAATAAAGTTCATGACTATATGAACTCGCAGCCGGAAATCAACGAGAAAATGAGGGCGATTCTAATCGACTGGCTGATCGAAGTGCACAACAAGTTCGAGCTTTCAAACGAAACACTGTACCTCACAATCCACATTATCGACCGCTTTTTGGCAGCTGAAAAGGTGGCCCGAAGAGAGTTACAATGTGTCGGGATGAGTGCGATGCTTATTGCCTCAAAGTATGAAGAAATATGGGCCCCGGAGGTTAACGACTTTGTGCAGATTTTGGACCGAGCTTATGAACATAAGCTGGTTATGTTCATAAGCTTATGAACATAAGCTGGTTAACGACATGTGCTGGTTATGGAGAAGAGGATTTTGGGTAAATTGGAGTGGAATTTAACCGTTCCGACTCCGTATGTGTTTCTCACTCGGTTCATCAAAGCCTCGGTTACCACACCCGAGACCAACGTGAGTGTTTGTATTATTATTAAATGGTTTTAAAATGTATCATGGTTCGGGTCATTGACTATTTAAAATGTACTTTTATGCAACTGCAGATGGAGAATATGGTGTACTTTTATGCGGAGTTGGGAATGATGCATTACGAGATTATTAAGTTTAGCCCGTCAATGGTGGCGGCAGGGGCAGTGTATGCTGCATGGGCTGCAATGAACAAGAGTCCCGTGTGGCACGATACGCTTGAAGTGCATACCGGGTTTAGTGAAGCGCAAGTGATGGAGTGTGCGAAACTGATGGCAGCGTTTCACTTGTATGCAAAAACCGATGAAAAGTGGAAGGTGATTTACAGGAAGTACTCAAGTGTTACGCGAGGTGTGGTGGCTCTTTACGATCCCGCTAAATGTCTGTTGTCGGGTTTGGTTTAATAAGAGAGGGGGAGGGGTAATTATCAAACTGATGGTTTGTTTCTTTGTTGGTTGGTTCTGATATAATTTCACTCAATATGTTAATCATATTAGTTAGTGCCTTGATTCTTTTTTGATGGTTACTTTCTTGTCTCGAATCTTGACTCGTTGACCCGTTAAAACCACACTTCATAGGATATATTTTCCTATGGTGATGTCTGTTTGGCCAACGCCTTCATAGGATATGTTTTTAACATTTTCACAAGTATGATTTCAGTTTGGTTTCATTAATTTCACAGTAACTTATTGGCCAACCTCTAGTACTAAACACCGAGCTTGCTTTTAAACAAATTTATTATGATAAAAAATAACTAAACACTGATAAATTTATAAATAAGTCGATCTCGAGTTTGAGGAGCTCAGAGCTTGGCTTGGCTCGTCTCGTTTAACATCCACCATAAAAAAAAATCATATAAGTTAAAAGAGGATGTTTTTGTTTTCATACGGTTTCATACGGTTCTGGCCAATCCCACAGGTTGTTTCCTTACTTCATTCACTTCAAGACTGGTTCTGAACGCCGACACATCATCTTCAACCAACCTCCATCGTACCGGCGTCTCATATTCAATTCATTAGGCCAGCATCACACGCTAAGAGAAGAGGAGAGAGATGTTCGCAATGACTACCACAAGAATTTCTCCCCGTCTCTAAAGGGCCTCACTTCGTTCGTACCTTCTTGGCTTAGGACTTCACTTAGGATTTCTACCGGGTTCCGGTCCTTTACAAGTTCCTTAGGCCCGAGAGTTGGGGGTGAATTGGGGCGACAAAAAGCTAGAACACCGCCCCCGGGGGCAATATTTGGGCAAAAAGGGTCGGGGGCGGGGTTAGTTTGTCGCCGGGTGGAGCAGAAATTAATATTATTATATTAATATGACCGATGTAAAACGGTCAAATATTTAAAAAAAAATAATTTAAACAATATATATATATATATATATACACCTTCTTCTCCATTTCATACACAATTCATACCCAAATTCTTCAAAAAAATTTAGCAAAATGAATTCTACAAACAACCCGAACCAACCGACACTCGCTACCATGAGAGAAATCATTAAAAAACAAAAAAAATGTGTCGAGGAACTCAACGATGTCATGAACGAAACCAACAAACAACACGAAAAGATTGACCAAATGTTATTAATGATGTCGCCGGGTGGAGCAGAAATTAATATTATTATATTAATATGACCGATGTAAAACGGTCAAATATTTAAAAAAAAATAATTTAAACAATATATATATATATATATATATATAAACATACACTTTCTCCATTTCATACACAATTCATACCCAAATTCTTCAAAAAAATTTAGCAAAATGAATCCTACAAACAACCCGAAGAAATCATTAAAAAACAAAAAAAATGTGTCGAGGAACTCAACGATGTCATGAACAAAACCAACAAACAACACGAAAAGATTGACCAAATGTTGGAATTGCGGGAATTGAGTGAAAAATACGAATCCCTCAAAGCGGTCGGGTCACACGAAGAGGCCGCATTATTGCAACGACAACGAATTGAAAAAATACGCAAATATTATGGATATTAGTATGTTATTTAGTTATGTTTTTTAATATATTTAGTTGTATTTTTTTTAATTTTAATGCGTTATTAGTTATGTTTTTTAATTTTGTTGTATTTCTTTTTAATTTTAATGCATTTTTAGTTAATTATTTAAATAAATTGATTTTTATTTAATTAGTTTAGTTATAAAAAGAAAATAATAAAAAAAAACACAATGTGGGCCCAACTTGTAGAACCTACACCATTACACCCCAAAAACAAATTTCCACTCCATGCTGACTGGACGCCGGCCTTACTATGTTTTTTTACTATGTCCTTTTACATGCCCTCTATGTATATAATATTCCTGAAAAATTACCAACGGACACTAATAATAATTTCAACAAGATAAGGTTTCTATCCAAGAGAGAGTTCCTTGTTATATCAAATAAAACTCGGCATACAACCAATTGACAGGCAAACCAAAACTATGCCTATAAAGGATGCACAAACTCATCAAATTAGTAGAAAAACACCCAACACACAAAAAATAAAAAATGAAACAATCAAATCTCACTTTGGAAACCTTCCTTGTCATTTTAGTCAAATTAAAGAAGATAAAGTGATGCTTGATCATCTGGTCCAGCCAACACCACCTGTTTTAAGTATACTAAAATCAGTCTATTTTAATATTATTTCACTTAGTTTGAGAATAATGAAGAGGAAGAGAATACATACATTGCAATCAAGCGCGTATCTTCGAGCTAGAACAAGGGCTGCGTTTCTTTCTCGTTCTGATTCAAACACCAATACAAAAGATTGACCTTTTCTTGATTGCCAAAATATTGATTTAGCCGCAAGATTCCCGCCACCTCTAAATCCACATAACTAATTTGCAAGAAAATATAATGTTGTTCATTTGCAAAAAAAGAAGAATATATTATTATTATTATTATTATTAATATTTTACCTGCATTGATGTAGAGGAATATGCATCTCTAGCTTTTGTAATCCATCCTTTTGAAAGCTTCATTCTCATTTTTCCAACACGTAATACGTGAGCGGAATGTGTTGTGTAATTTCGTCCGTTCATTTGAGAAATAACCACCTGTAAATGTTAATATAAAAACTTTTATTCAAATTAATTTTTAACAAATATATAGATTAAAATTTTTACATACACTGAATTCAGAATTTCCTTTTCGAGAAAGCGTCTCCACGCAACTCTCTAATCCAACGGCTGTTACAAAAACATTGTTAAAATAGATATACTGTTGTAAAAAAAAAGTCAACCAACATTTTATTGTTAAATATGAGAAAAAGAAACGAGAACAAACCAGGTTGTACTGTACAAGCTGACGTCACGGTAGATTTTCGGCCATTTGATATAATATCAACTTGCAATATTCGTCCAACATCAAAAGGCTCGGGCGCATAAACCGATTTATTAGCACCTGATGAAAAATAAACGTTCAGTGAACCATTCAACAGGAAGTTTGTCTATGTTCGTCTATTTAATAGATTAATAAACATTAACAAAAACCTCATGCTCGTGATGTTCCTTAGTTTACGCTTGTTTGTTTATATATTCATTTAAATTGTTAGGCCCATTAAAATTTTGCCTAGTTTTATTATTTTTTTAGGCACAACGGATTATCATTCACATTTACTTTTGATTGATATTTGCTCAGTTATGTTCGTTTATATTTGTTCATGTATGTTCAGTTATATTCGTTCATTACGTTCACGAACCCTTCAGTTAAACTATTAACGAACGAATGAACGAACATGAACACGTTCATTTTTTCAACGAACAGACACGAACAAGAAAACCATGTTCGTGTTTGATTCTTTGTTTGGTTAATAAGCACCTGAAATAAGCTCCCTTCGGCTACATTGTGACGATAGACGGTACCACTGAATTGAACATTTTGAAAGCTCGGTGGCTTCTTCTGAACACGGCTGAAGTCGTAAAATTGAGCCCAGACTTCCGGAGCCCTCTAGAATATATAAGCTTAACTTGTTTTCCTCAACCAATTTCTTCAACAATAGCTGCATTTGGAATTTGGATGCAACAAAATAATAAAAAAATTTACATTTATTCTATTCTAGAAAAATAAAAAAAATATTTTGTTCTAATTAAAAAATATGCCAGATGACAAAAATACTCTTTTAAGACACCTCTTGCTGAAGCTTTATTGAGAATGCAGACTTTTCTTGTATCTGTAACCGCAAGGCTCGAAGCTCATGCTCCATATCCATCACCTAGAAAACAAAACGTATGTCAAATGACAAAAATGCCCTTTAAAAACTTAAAATTACACAAATATCTTTGATTAGGTGTCAAGAATACGAAGGGAACATGGTTTTGAGTTTTTGAAAACCGTTTGGTTTCGGTTTTGATATTTATGCTTGAAATTTTTGGCCCGAAAAACAATTGGACCAAAATAATGATTTTGGGCCTACAACTTTTTGTTAATTAATAGTTAAATAATTATTATATATTTGGGCTAAGATATTTGGGTTTACACTATTTTGTTAAATTCTTATATAAGTTGTCCCATAAATAAACTAGAGTTAGTTACACGAATGGTCCCTGTGGACCGTATTGCAAGAAAGGCCCTTAAAGAAATTACATCTATGGTCCCGAATTGCTTATAAGTGTAACTCGAATGGTCCTTAGAATGAACGGGCGTTAATTTTTTCGATTAAGTTCATGTGAAATGACTAAATTACCCTTGATAAAAGAAACCAACAGATACCTTGCATGGATGATGCAACAACCTAATTCTTCTGGATTTCCTCCACCATCTCCTCCATTTCCTAGCAAGAAATCAATAACCACTTTCAAGAACGAAAACATAAAATGACAATAATACCCTTCAACATTATAAATTTAATATTACCTGTTTTCCCGAAGTTAATGACATCATTTCTTGCTCATCAAGAGCCTCCCCGATTCTTCTCACTACTGCTTTAGCACTTTCAATTTCTGCACATGCAAAAGATCTTTCTTGGTTTACAAGTTTCTTAGCATCTTCTGAAGCCTGTAAATACATAATAATATTCATTTAATACCTTGAATAAATTATTAAACAAAGTCAAAGCGATCAAAGTTAATTAATTACCTGTTTGAGAAAGTTTAAAAGTTTCTTAACTTCAGACTTCTCGTGTATCAACTCTCCTTCGTTTTGAGTCAACTTTACCGCTAATGCTTCCACCTATAATTTGTAAAAAATATTTACCTTAAAAGCAGGCTTGTGAACGAATTCGTTGAGATAATGAACATGCTCGTGTTCGTTTATGTTCATTCGTTAACAGTTAAACAAACGGTTCACAAACGTAAACGAGCGAATATAACCAAACATGGATGAACGAACATAACTGAGCTATAAGTAGTTAAAAGTGATGTGGAGAAAAATTGTGTTAAGAGCCTAAAAAGTTATTAAAATTGTACTAAGTTACAATGGTAAATGGATATACTAACAAACTTAAACAAATGTAAACCAATGATCGAACGTTCACGAACATAAATGAACTAACTTCCGCGTGAACAACTCGTGAGCTTTTCACGTAACGTTCAATACGTTTAAAGGCCATATAAGCAAGTGGATAAGAATAGAATGCAAAAAATTAAATAAAAATGTAAAAAAAGGGGTATTATACCATAGAGATAGCTTTTTCAACATCTTCCTTATTTCGACCGACTAATCGTCTTCTTAAATATTCCAAAGCATCTCTAAGTTTCTTTAAAAGTACATGACCCTCTAAAGAAGCCACCTCTTTGAGTTTAGCCTACATATAGTAATAACATCAAAACATTAAATTTGTAAAATTTATTCATTCCATAGTAATTTAAAAAAAAGAATCTTAGCTACTTATAAGTATGGCTATTCAAAAAGCTTGTGGATCGCTCGAAATCGGCTTGTTTGTAAACAAGTCAAGCCCAAGCCAATGTAAGCTCGGTTCGTTAAGCTCATTTAGCTCGCTCTTTTAAATTAAAGCCCAAGTTTTAATAAATATTCAAATTATAAATTTTGTATTATATGAATTATGCATTATATGCATGTTAAATATATGTTTTCTTCTTTTATATATATCAATGAGTTTAAAAATAAAACATTCATTTTTAAAATAATAAACGAGCTGGCTCCAGCTCAGCTCGTTTACAGCCCTACTTATAACCATATGTTTAACTGAATAAACTAGGAAAACAATAAACCATCTCACACACATTGTTCATTTAGATCATCCAGCGAATAATATCGTTATGAGTAAAAGATTCTATTTTATTAATTATGGAATGTGTTAAATATGACACTTTCAGTGTTTTCAAACGGTAAATTTGATATCATAAAAAATAAAAAGGTACATAAATGAAATATTTACTTTTATAAACAATTTATGTGAGTGAGACTGCCACAATATAGGGGCAATAAATAATCTCTTCATTTATTCAGTGACCAAAATACTTAAATTTATACCTCATCAGACAATTTAGCTGCAGCAGACAAATTCTTGTCAAATTTACTAGCGAGATCACGAACCGATAAACGTTTATGTTGATCAGATAACGCAGCGGTTTCTTGTGCCACGATATCTTTTAAAGGCGGGCCCTTATCATCCACAGCTGCTTCATCAAGAATCTGATTATCGGGCCCTAATTTATATTTCGGGAATTTGTTTGATTTGAAGCTCACATCTGCTGATACTGACAGAACCGCTTGCATTTGCATCTCATCAAAAACTTCAGGGGCCACTTTTGTCATTCTTCAAATTATATGTTCTACAATCTAAAAGTAACATGATTACTAGATATTAGTATAGTTCATAGTAATTTTTTTATAAAATTCCTTCCACATTAAGTAATACACTATTGTCCCACAAAAGAAGTCTATGATTGACTTTTGAAAGTCAAATGAGTCTTTTTTTTTCATCTAAAATTGATAATATTAAGCAATTTCAAGCCACAAAATGGCTACCATTAAATTATAAAAAGTTATTCCACAATACAACTCATAAAATTTAGCAGATTCAAGCCACAAAATGGCTACTAAAGTTAATTATAAAAAAGTTGTTCTAGAGAAAAAGAAACATCTTGTGGTGACACAACCACAAAGTTGACTTGAAAAGTCAAGATTGGACTTACTAGCTAACAATGGAGTACACAAATCATAGCAGGATAGCAGATCTATTTGGTATATTAACAAACTTGATCAAATCATAGAATGTGTAAAAATAAAAAACTGGAGTGCAAAAGGCAAGTAGCTTCCAAACAGAATTTAATGACATAGAAAGTTGATAAAAAAAAACTAAAAATAATAATAAATAAATCCACAAAAAATAAAAATAAATAAATAAACAGAGATATATGATCTCACCTCTAGCATGGAAAAGTAGAAATGAAAACAAGATTCAAAGTTCAAAAACTTAGTTACAAAGATCGGATCGATAAAATGCTTGAAATGAGCCGAGCCTTTTCGAGCTCGAGCCAAGCCTTGTATAGGAAGGTAGTCTACGCTTGTTGAGCCTTGTGTATTTTTAAGTTTTCTCTCTTTTGGACTTGTATGCATTAATTACACACTGCGCAGCCGAGTTCTGGCTCGTTTAAGGTACTATGCAAGCTCTCGAGCCGAGCTTAGTTTCGTTTAAGGTTTTTCTCAATGATTAAAAAGATATATAATTTAATTATGAGATAAAAGCATATATAATTTAAGGTACTACACGGGCTCCCGAACGGAGCTTAGGCTCGTTTAAGGTTTTTCTCAATGATTAAAAACATATATAATTAATTATGAAATAATAAACGAGCCGAGCCAAGCCGAGCAGAGGTTGGAAAAACTGAAATCAAATTTGTTAAATTCAACCACATTATAACAACTAACTAGTAACTACACCAAGTAATGGCAACTATATACACAAATTTCAACAAAAAACATGATCACAAATTTTAGCAAACAAATTGGAGAGTAGAGAGGTGTAGTACTTACAGACAGTTGTAAAGAATGTATATGAAAATATGGAGGTAAAAGTGGTTGTGGTTCTAGAGAGAGAAAGAATATGAAGAAGAAGAAGAAGAATCCTAAAGAGGAAGAAGGTGTCAAGTGTTATGCTTTTTAAAAAGCAAAAAATGAAAATGATTAACAAAACTGGAAAGTAAAAGCTGAAGCTGGTCTGGTCTGGTCTGGTCTGGTCTGGTCCGGTCCTGCTAACATACATAAATACTTGGTCCACCATGGCTAAAACTGTTTTTTATTTTTTACTCTTACTCGTTTGGTAAAATATAATATAATATTATTATTATTATTTTTATACCTTTTTGGATTTTTATTAAAGTTTGGCTGTATAAACATTTTTAAACAGATAGCTCGTCTGGTTATACGGTTCATATGACATGCACAAGATGGTTTAATGGACCGTTAATGACAGTTGAGAATGTCATACGTAGGGGTATACAACCGGTTATGGTTAATGCAGCCAACTACCTGGTTAGCCCAATAACCGGTTTTCAGTGATGAAAAGCCTGCCCGGTATAACTGGTTTCTGGTTAACCGAACCGGTTAACCAGTAAATAACTCGGAGAAAAAGGTTTTTATAAAAAAAAAAAAAAACTAATAACCGGCTTCGTAAATCAATACTATAAACCGATTTCTAACCGCGGGGTTGAATCGGGTGATAACCGGTTTTCTTTGGACCAGGTATTAACCGGTTTGTTTGTGCACCTCTAGTCATATGGAATTGTATGGTGTTTGAGAAATCATATGGTATGTATGATGTGTCTGACTAACATGAAAATAACTAATCCGGCCACTATCAAAGTCATATGGACCATGTGAACATATATGGCCATATCATATTTCATATGGCTTGTATGATATCGTAAGGCTCTTGTGATTTGACCAATAACACTTCTAAGTTTGTACTCTTATTGATAAGAGAAATAACTTGTATGTCTGTAACTTGCATATATGTTATTTCAAAACAATTTACAACATTATAACAGACAGGGTAAATAAAATATACAGTCATTGGCATTGAAGGAGACACGGGAAATGATGAGGTGGAGGTTAAAGTTTATGCTTCCCTGACTACACGAGAATTTGATACAAACCGTTATCGTAACGAAATGAAACGTATCAACACTGATCAAATTCCTGTCGCGCGCCTTCGTAACATGCAGGTTAAAAGCAATTAGTTAAGTATATTACATAAAAAAACTAATACTAGTGGTAACTTAACAAGGGTAAGCAAAACGAATTATCAATAGGCTTTTGATCCTTAACCTGTTGTACAAACATATGTTATTGGCTTAGAATACATGTATTATCTTTAATGTATGGTATATACACTTTCATTTTTAGGAATTTACCGAACATTGATTCCTTTTGAGATCATAGCGTGTGACGTTGGACTTCGTTTATTTGCTGTTTCGATAACTAGTCTTATTCGTTTATTGCTATAGTCTTATTGATATCGACATTGCCATTGCTATATTCACATGGTTTCATTTGCTTGTGCTTCACAATTATTGCCTCTTTTTTGATAGCTAGTCTTGTGATTGTTATGTTCATACTTTCTAGCTTATTAATCTTTTATACTATATGTAATGTAGGAGCTACTAATTTTCTATGGGGTATCATTATCATATGCACGTAACCATGGACATCGACACGTGACACCTCCTTAGTGATGCAATTAGTGTACAACCAGGGCCGTCTCAAAAAATCATTAAAAAATTTTAAGTCGAATGCGAAAAATATTTTATACCTTAAATGAGTCGAACAACTAGATTTAAAGAGTAAGAATGCATATTTTTTCAATATATATATATATATATATTATATATATATATATATATATATATATATATATATTATATATATATATATATATATATATATATATATCAGGTGATGTAGGGCCGGGTCGGCCGACCACCCAATAGTCCACTCGTCCAGCACTACCTTAGAGTCGGCCCTATATACAACATTTTCCAATTATAACTAGGTTAGAGGTTTTAACTTTTAAGACACGTATATTAACTCTAGTTACTACATTAGTTATTAATTAACTTTGTTAAAATTCACATGATCTAAAGAAAAAGTTGAATTTATATATTTTTTTTAGCGTTGTTATAATTCTCATGATCTAAAGGAAACCTAAAATTTATATTTGCCGGTCTTATTTTATTAAAAATAAATAGTAAACACATAATGCAAATTGTATAAAAGTTACATTTTAAACATATTTGATGTTTTGTATTGAAACACTTAAATAATACTCTAAAATCGATATGTTTTGACGACGACAACAACAAATAACTTAAAGTTAAAATTATATACCAAAGATATTGACGTATATATATGTCATGGCAACGGTCGAATGGGTGGGGAGAACAAGTTATGATGGCAAGTCAAATAATTTGCGTTAGGTTAAAACAATTATTTTTATAACAACATATTGTCAACATCTTGTGTTGATTTTTCTTTTAACTTTATAAATTATTATTATACCCAAGTTGAATAGATATTTTATATTATTAATATAACAACCCTTTTTTCTATATAATTAACGCATCCATTGGACCATTACACACACGACCCCTACATTTTTTAAACACAAATTTTTCACCAACTTTAATCATACTTCAATATTTCTCAAAGAGGCCCATAAATTATGCTAAATTGAAAAGTCTAGTCTTGTGCTCATAAAAGCATCCTCCATAAGTCAATAGCTCAAAAAGTTTAGTCTTCATGTTCATACAATTTTTTAACTCAAAAGTTTATAAGTCTTCTACATAAATCTTAAATCATTCAGATTTAGAGCTTCACTACAGTAACTCAAGTATAGAACTAATATTAAATTAAATTAATAGTGTACGTAGTTGTATTTAATATAGTTGTCTTGGTCCAATATTATAGGTGCATTGGTCCCTTAACGTTTGATGTGTTACATGAACTTAACATGTGCGTTTTGATAATACGACATTTCTTACCGACCTTTATTTGTCTCCGTATAGATACTTTTCTATTACATTATCAAAAAATGCTAATATACACATTGATGAAAATGGGCAGTTAATGGTCCTGCTTACCCTCCGGCCACCCGCAAGTTCAATGAACATATGTTAATCCAGGGCCCAAAATGTTAAATTTGGAATGTTAAACATTGCAAGCTGGACTTTTAAAATTCATCGAACTCAAATGCATTTGTGTAGATTCTTTCTCACAAAAGACATGATAAAAGGGGGACCAACATAAAGTTGATTTAGTTTCCTAATGGTCCCTCGAGTTTCTTCTATTTACAAAGGTACTATTCGTTAGAACTAAATTATCAATTCAAGCTACTACAATAGAATGTCATCACCATTTTGGTGAGAAATGATCAGCGAGTTTCCCTTATAGTTTCATTCTAGAGGATCTTATTGTGTTCTGAAATATGGGTAGCAGTAACATCGCTCTAAAAGATATTTGAACTTAGTTAATAAGACATGACAAGGTTGTTATAACCCTTTAAAAGATACGTCGTTGTCATCGTAATAGACTCATTTAGAAAAACTACAATAGAATAAAGGTGGGATTAATATAATAATATAGTACAATGTCCAATTAACAACTTTGGATGTGAAATTAATATGTTTGATTAATGGTTGGTGGAGCAAACGGTAGGTAACATTCAACCAATCTAATTGGTTTTAATGATTACATAAGTCATTTTACATGTGACTCTCTCTCCTCTTTGTCTCCATAATTTTGGGGTATTTGTTAGACATAGTTGCAAACAAAAATAATTAACAAATAATATGTGTTTATTTTATATAGAAAGACTAGGAAAACAAATAAATAAACTTATACTTTTATATATATAAAGGTAGTCTGAAATCCACCTTTGTATCCTTTTGACATTAAATAAGTATTCTTTTTTAAGTATATCTAATCCATATAATGATTTGCTATACTTAGGCATGAGACCAACTTACATATAATATTTGTATATAAAATTTATATAATCAAATTCTAGCCACATGAAGTTATTGTTAAGATTTAAGAAGATTTTTGGGTTTTGGTTTTTGGGTTTCGGTTTTAGGTCGACAAGATGGAGCATGAAGGTCGTGTTTAACTTTTATTAAAGGCTCATATTTTGTTTTGTGTTGATTAAGTCATTGACTCTATTATATCTCAATTTATACCCCACTATTATAATTGTCATGTTTATATTTTGAGCCAATAAAGATAAACTCTAGTTGTAAGCATAGATTTAAAGTCACACTGACCGAATCACGTTAATTTGTCATGTTCTTTACTTTTCTTATCTTCTGTGTGATATTATTTTGTGTTTAGCGTGTTGTTTTACTTCCACATCGCCACTCTGTTCGTGACAAATATTTGGTTATAATATAAAGTTAGGCGGTGTGTGTTGATCTTGATTGGGTGAGGGCGTGTGAGAGACATGATAACTGTAAATTATATGGTTGGCTGATTGATTGTCTTTATATTTTTAGATATAAAACAAGTCGTTTTTACAAGATTGTTGGACAAGTTACAATTGATTTGTGCTTTTGCAAGTTTTTGTGGTCAATCAAGTAGTGAAAGCACTATTGGATACATGCTTACAATGAATGGATAAAGTGGTCGGTCCCGTATCTATATTTCTAAAAGGTAAAAAAGACATATTAAGAGTGTCTATGTAATATGAATATATGATGAAACCGAAAAGTTTAGTTTGGATAATAACATAGCTATTAGCTGTAACAACGTGAAAATTTTGAGTTCAAAGTATCAACTTTCTAAAGTCTAGGGACTAAAATCGTCAAATTCCGAACTTGAGGGTTAAAAATGAAAAATCCGTTTTCTTGTCCTATCGCGCTACGCGATGGACAAAAGGATAAGCCCATTCTGACACGTTTTGACATGTGTGCCATGTGGCAAACGGTGGCACTATGTGCTGCCACGTGGCACCACGTGGCAAGCCTATACAGTGACTCGGCAGACCTATATCGCGGTACGCGATCGGTCAGTCCAGGCACCCATCGCGTACCGCGATGGGAGCCGATTTTTCGTCTATAAATAACAGCCAAGGGCTGCTCATTTTCACTCATCCAAACTCAACTCTAACCACACTACTCTTTCTCTAACTCTACCTCGATAAACGTGCCATACCTCGATAAGCGTGCCCGATCTATTGTTGTGTAAACGACGTTTCCTCGAAGTACGTGCCACCCTCCACCCACATACCAAGAAAGGTGTTGTTATAATGACGATGAATCTCGTAAAGCGTATCGACGAGTGTTGAAGATTTGGCGTTCCTCGATTAGTGTGTCGAGCAAAGTAAAGCGGCGTTGGAGTGTTGCTCGTGTCCCTAGAGTTTCCAAACGCCATTAAGGTTAGGCGTAATAACGAGTTCAATATAATTCAATATTATATTAATGGCTTAAGCCTTAAGTCGAGGTTATACTCGATACCTCGATAAAAGAAAAGAAAAGAAAACATAACAAAGAAACGAATGAAAGTATAATTATGAATATTGTTGAATACATATATATGTGTGTAAGTATATATGTTAATATTCTTTGTTATGATATATTATTTAATGAATAAAGAGTATTCTTAAATAATAAAGAAAATGATTACGTTTCTTGGAGAAGAAGAAACGTCGGGTTTTAAATATAAACTAAAGGTTTATAATTTACTTTTAAACTAAATGTTTTCAAGTAAACAAATAATTGAACTAGAGGTTCAATCGAGGATTGAGATATAAGACTAAAGGTATTAAGCCAGATCGTGTATCCGACTAACAAATATTTATACTCGTAACTATAGGTTCGAGATAAAGAAAGGGAAAGACCCTTGGACGATGAGTGAAGCCGATCCTAAAGAGATAAGGTGAATACGCCCCCAAACTTTTACTTATTTTAAAAATGAGTTAAACGTGTTATTTGAAATTGTTTACAAGGAATTATGTGTTCCTAAAACCGTTATGAATAAGGGTATAAACCTAGCCCTCATGCTGTGGTATACGTATGTTTGGATCCTTACATAGGTGGTCCTATGCGATGTATGGGCATGATCGCACCACCTTTGGTCGTAGGATGCTTTCCTGCAGGGAGTACGACCTTATGTGTATATTTACGTGTGACATCTGACCCGATCCGACCCGACCCAGGTACCCGTTTCTCTGACCCGATCTCTTTCTTTTATTATTTAATATTTATACTTATATTTTACTTTTAATAATAATAATATACTTTTCCCTCCCGCCTCTTTCTCTCTCTTTCTTTCCGCCGTTCCGTCCCTCTCCTCTCTTTCCGCCTTCTTTTCCCTCTTGTCGCCGTCCCGCCCTTAAGCCTTGAACCCTTTTCCTTAACTCTTTGCTTGTCCTTTGGTTCTTCCCGCCTAAGGATGTCTGCAGCTCCACGCGCCAGACTCCTTACATGGAAGCCTGCGTGAAGACATCTTGTTCCTGCGATGCGTGAAGAGAACTCTTCTCGCAGCGCGCTAAGAATGAATGTTCTTCCCGCAATGCGCTAAGAATGTATGTTCTTCCCGCGATGCGCTTAGAATTCTAGTTCTTCACGCAGCACACTAAGGATTTGTGATTCTTCCCGCAGTGCGCTAAGAATTGTTGTGCCAGCCTTCGCGCTCGCGCACTCAGCCTTCCCGCGCTTAACCCTTGTATCTTCTGTTTATTCTAGCCGTTTGCTTTTGTCATGTCTTTTCTTCTGAGCCGTTGACCTAACCTATCTGATGTCTGAATAGTTACTTTCGGCGCAGCATGCGTACCAACCCCATTGGTTGGTAGAAAAAGTGACTGACATTATCTTTTGAGATCTGCTTTTCCATGCTTTAACCAGTAACTTTATCTGTCCTCTCCCATGCCTTTTTCTGAATCCTGTCAGCCTTTTTCTCTTTTTCCTTGCTGCCATATCTTTTGATATCTTTTGCTTTTGGAATCTTTTGCTTTTTGAGATCTTTTCCCCTTTTCTAGGGATTGTGTTCCCTAGGGTTTCCCTATAAATAATAATGTTAATTTCCTAACACTACACACACAAAGCACTTAAACTCTCCTGTTCCTCCTTGCTCTCTGCCGTTGATCCTCTGTCGCCTCCCTCTCTGCCTCCGTCTTCCTCCCTGTTCTGCCCTGCTCTTCCGGTAATATATATATTATATATAATAATTTACTTATTAATTATGCTAACTTATATCAAGACTTAAAACAAATCATTAAAACAATAATCTTTAATTATAGGTTAACTTTGCTTGTTTAAGAGTTGATTCTTGCATATCTATCATCGCATCTTTATCAAGTGAGTTATCTCGTATCTAATCCCTTTTTATTTTAAATGCTTTGGGATGTTCATGTGTTCATACAAAACTTGAGTCTTAAACTGTTTATGAACTTTAGTCGCGCAGTATCCCATGTGTTGAGGACGTTTACTTGGCTGTTTATTTGTATGTGTGTATCATTAACCGCTTTGTTCGGCCTATTCCGAAGTTTTCATGGTACCATTAGATGAACACGGGAGACCTATCGTTTACGGTTTTCTTTGTTTACACTTGCACAGATGTTTTCTCGTTTTTGTGCTCAATTGGGAGCACGGATTGAACTATGAACTATGAGCTATGATCTATCTAGGCTTGATCACAATCTGATTGCACCCTTGTTAAACACCAGACATACACGTGTTGCGCGCAGATTTATGGCTATCTATGTATTGTATTAAACTTGATTTCTCACCAACACGCAAGTGTTTGACGTTTATTTTAACACATGTTCAGGTTTGCAGTAGCTGTTTTGGAGCTTGTGGACACGTAGGACGTTTTTACTTTTGGACCTAGAATTAAAATGTATCAAGACAAGTTAATGTTGTTTGAATGTTATAATTTATAATATATTGATTTATGTTTGATTTATGTTCTTTATTTTCCCCGCTGCGCGTGCGCGATAAAATGTGTATTAATAAATATTGACACCAATAGTGTCGCGAGTAATGAAGCAATATGTGGCGCCCCGATGTATAATCCGCCTTTGGTCGGGGTGTTACAGATTGGTATCAGAGCTCGTTGACTTTAGGATAGGTGGTTAGACGTAACGGCCTAGAATACCTAAGAGTCCCTTCTCGCGCATGAGAGAAATCTCATGTTTGCGCGCTTATTGTTAATTACTCGTTATTTATGAATATGCTCGCACTTGCGCAGTATATGATTTTATGTTTTATTTCGCGATATTTCGATTTTTGCTGAATTTCGATTTTTATTGATTTTTCTTGCCTATTCGTTTGTTGGGATTTGAAGATCCGAAAAGTCATGGTGATACATGAATAGTTGATTTTCAATTTCCATTTACGATTATGTTCTGAGGTTGGAGACTTGAAAAGTCATGGTGATACATGAATTGTCAACCTCCAATACTCATTTTCTTGTATGTTTTATATTGAGGATTGAAAAGTCATGGTGATACATGAATCGTCAATCTCCAATACTCGTTTGCTCGTATATTTTAAATTGGGAATTCGGAAAGTCATGGTGATACATGAATTGTCGATTCTTGATTCGAATTTGTTACCTTTATTAAGTCTGCATTTAGGATCATTTATTTTACTTTAACTGTTGACTGTAACTGACTCCGTGAAACCAAGCTTTATAAGATTAAAACTTTGCGCTAAAACCAAGATATTAACTAAAATTAAAATTTTTATAGAATGCCTCCGCTATCTCGCCGATTTCAGAGAAGAGAAGCCTCGCGCATGCGTAGACAGCAACGTTCCCAGGAAATGGCCGCCGCAATAGCCCAAGCTTTGAGCCAAAACAATACCAACACCTCGAGTTATAACATTAAGTCCTTTAACGCGGGTAACCCTCCAAAGTTCACAGGTCTTGAAGGAGCCACCGTGATGCTCCAGTGGCTTGAGAAAATAGAAAACACTTTCCTTCACACCCAATGCCCCTCAGACAGACGAACCCTATATGCTTCCAGTGTCCTGGAATCCAGAGCGCTTACATGGTGGAATGGAGTAGCTCATGCGCGTGGCGCAGAGGCTGCTTCTAGCATGACATGGGAGGAATTCAAGGAAATTCTTACGCGAGAATTCTGCCCTCCCAACGAAATTAAGCGCCTGGAGGAGGAATTTTGGAATCTTAAGCAATACAGCGGTGAAGCGCGCGAGTACGCGACGCGCTTCCATGAACTAAGCCTGCTGGTCCCTCACCTTGTTACCCCTTCCCGCCGAGCCATAGAGAAATTCCTTGGGGGTCTCCCCATGGAAATTCAAGATTCTGTATGGGCCAGAAACCCAGTTACCCTCTCTGACGCCATTGAGTTGGCCGCTGTGCTCAGCGACAACCATGTCAGAGCAGGAACCCTGTTCCGGCGGGGAACTGAGAAGACCAAACTCACCAAGACTGCCCCTGAACCAACAGAAACCAAACCAGAACCCTCAAACCGTAACAACCTCAAGCGCAGGCGCAAGGCCTATGCGCTTACCAACCCGCCCATTACCCAACAACCCATTTATCAACCTCCAGTTTACACGCCTAACCCACTGTCAGCCTACCCAACTCCCCCTGTAGTTCACAACTATGCCTTAACCAATCCAGCACTCCCTGCCCCGCCACCTAAGAAACCTTACACAGGAAATCAACCCTTTTGCCCAACCTGTAGACTTCACCACCCAACCCAAACCCCGTGTCGTCAATGTAACCGATGTGGCCGCGTTGGTCACTCTGCTGAGTTCTGTAGAGTCCCTCCCGCCAATCCAATTGCGCCAACACCATCAGTTTACCCGCAGAACCCACAACCAACATACCAAAACCCACGACCCAGGTCGTGCTATAACTGCGGTGATCCCAGTCATTTCCGGAACGCGTGCCCGAGACTACAAGTGCAAATCACACAAGCGAATCCGGTGAACCAGATTTCAAACCAAGTGACGCGTGGACGAGCTTTTAATATAACCGCGCACCAAGCGCAAGCGAATAATGACGTAGTTAATGGTACATTTTTGCTTAACGGATTTTATGCTTCTGTACTTTTTGATACTGGCGCCGATCGAAGTTTTATTTCTCGCGCCTTCGAACAGAAGCTTGCGCGACCGCGCGATGACTTAAAAGAAGATTTTTCAGTTGAATTGGCTAATGGTGAAACTGTTTTAATAAACTCAGTGATTAAAGATTGTACGCTTAACCTTAACGAAAACGATTTTCTGATCGACCTCATCCCCATGCCTCTTGGAAGCTTTGATGTTATCATTGGTATGGACTGGCTCTCGAAGAATCGCGCCGAAGTTATTTGCGCCAAGAAATTGATTCGCATACCTCGAGAAAATGGTGATCTTCATATTTACGGCGAAAAACCCTCCAGTGGTCTTAAACTTATGTCTTGCGCCGAAGCCCAAAGACTCATGCGGAAGAAGTGTATTGCATTCTTAGCCCATGTGGTTAAACCTGCTGAAGAGAAGAAGCTTCGCGATATCCCTGTTGTGCGTGATTTCCCTGAAGTTTTTCCTGATGATCTTCCTGGTATCCCTCCCGCTCGTGAAGTCGAGTTTCGTATTGATCTTGTCCCTGGTGCTTCCCCCGTAGCTAAATCTCCTTACCGTCTTGCGCCCGCTGAGATGCAAGAATTGGCAAGCCAACTTCAAGAGTTGACTGCTAAAGGATTCATCCGCCCTAGCTCTTCGCCCTGGGGTGCTCCGGTGTTGTTCGTTAAAAAGAAAGATGGATCGTTTCGCATGTGTATTGATTACCGCGAGTTGAACAAACTCACTATTAAGAACCGGTATCCCTTACCGCGTATTGACGACCTCTTTGATCAACTCCAAGGTGCCTCTTGTTTCTCGAAGATTGATCTCCGCTCTGGCTATCACCAGTTGCGCATCCGCGATGAAGATGTTCCGAAGACTGCTTTTCGAACTCGTTATGGCCATTTTGAATTCTTGGTCATGTCCTTCGGTCTAACCAATGCACCCGCCGTTTTCATGGATCTAATGAATCGGGTGTGTAGGCCCTTCTTGGATAAATTCGTGATTGTATTTATCGATGATGTTCTGGTGTATTCTAAGACCAAGGCCGAGCATGAGCAACATCTCCGGTTGGTGTTGCAGAAGCTTCGAACCGAGCAGCTCTATGCTAAGCTTTCCAAGTGTGAATTCTGGTCTGATGAAGTACAGTTTCTTGGTCATGTTGTTAACAAGATGGGTATTCATGTCGACCCATCCAAGATTGAAGCAATCAAGAACTGGATTACGCCATCCTCTCCTTCTGAGATCCGTTCCTTTCTGGGCTTAGCTGGTTACTACCGGCGATTTATTTCGAACTTCTCAAAGATCGCTTTGCCTTTAACAGCTCTAACGCACAAAGGTAAACCATATATTTGGGGCTCGAAGCAAGAAGAAGCCTTTCTAACGCTCAAGCGTTTGTTGTGTGAAGCTCCTGTTCTTGCGCTACCTGAGGGTAATGATGATTTTGTCGTGTATTGCGATGCATCCAACCAAGGTCTCGGTTGTGTTCTTATGCAACGAGGCAAGGTTATCGCTTACGCATCAAGGCAACTTAAGGTTCATGAAAAGAATTATACAACTCACGACCTCGAACTTGGTGCAGTTGTTTTTGCCTTGAAGATCTGGAGACACTACCTTTATGGTACTAGGTGCATCCTCTACACTGACCATAAAAGCCTTCAGCATATCTTTGATCAAAAGGAACTCAACATGAGGCAACGCCGATGGAACGAACTCATCAGCGATTACGATTGTGAGATCCGGTATCATCCTGGTAAGGCTAATGTGGTAGCCGATGCGCTCAGCCGAAAACCCTGCCAGCTTAACTGTATCTTGCCGCGCACCCAGCTTCACTTCGCGCCGATTCAAAGCAACCTTGAATCGCGTATTCGTGACGCGCAGCGCGCATCCATCAGTAACGGTAACCTTCGCGCCGAGTTAGCGTGTGGCGCGGAAGCACTCTTTGTCCCTAATCTGGGTGGAATTCTTTGCTATCTTAATCGCATCTGGATTCCCTTTGATGAGAATCTTCGCGCTGATATCCTGAGTGAAGCGCACAAATCTCGGTATTCTATTCATCCTGGCGCTGATAAGATGTACAAGGATTTGCGCATAACTTATTGGTGGCCCGGTATGAAAAAGGATATTGCTGTGTTCGTAGCTAAATGCCTGACTTGTTCTAAAGTGAAAGCTGAACACCAACGCCCATCTGGTTTGCTCGAACAACCAGAAATTCCTACGTGGAAATGGGAATGTGTAGCGATGGACTTTATTACCAAGTTACCTTTGACAGCAAGCAAACATGATAGCATTTGGGTAATAGTGGATCGATTGACTAAGTCTGCTCACTTTCTGCCCATTCGTGAAAACTACCGTGTTGAGCATCTCGCGCAGCTTTATGTCAAGGAAATTGTCTGCCGCCATGGTACTCCTTTGAGCATCATATCCGATCGCGATGGCCGTTTTATATCTCGCTTTTGGAAATCTCTCCAATCTGCGCTAGGAACTCGCTTGGACATGAGTACGGCATATCATCCTCAGACTGACGGTCAGTCTGAGCGAACTATCCAAACTCTTGAGGATATGCTCCGATCTTGTGTTCTTGATTTTGGAGGTAATTGGGATTCACACCTGCCTTTGATCGAGTTCTCTTATAACAACAGCTATCATTCCAGTATCGGTATGACCCCATTTGAAGCACTTTACGGTCGTAAGTGCCGCTCCCCGATCCGTTGGAGCGAAGTGGGTGAAACTCAAATCACAGGACCCGAACTTGTTCAAGAGACAACCGATAAAATCGCCAAGATCCGTGATCATCTGCTGACTGCCAGAAGCCGACAGAAGAGTTACGCAGATCGTAGGCGGAAGCCTCTCGAATTTCAAGTTGGTGATCTTGTTCTCCTCAAAGTGTCGCCCTGGAAAGGTGTTGTCCGCTTTGGGAAGAAAGGTAAGCTTGCTCCTCGATATGTTGGACCATTTAAGATTCTCGCGCGTGTGGGAAAAGTTGCCTACAGACTTGACCTGCCGCCCGCGCTCAGTAATGTGCATCCAACGTTCCATGTATCCAATCTCAAGAAGTGTTTAGCTGACGAGAACCTTCGCATTCCACTTGATGAAGTTCAAGTTGATGAAACTATGCATTTCGTTGAGAAGCCTGTTGAGATTATGGATCGCGAGGTTAAGCAAACCAAGCGCAGTCGTATCCCTATCGTGAAAGTTCGCTGGGAGTCCAAGCGCGGAGCCGAGTTTACATGGGAAAGGGAAGATCAAATGAAGATCAAGTACCCGCACCTGTTCTCTGCGCAACCTACTTCGAGATAAATTTCGGGACGAAATTTCTTAAAGTAGGGGAGACTGTGACATCTGACCCGATCCGACCCGACCCAGGTACCCGTTTCTCTGACCCGATCTCTTTCTTTTATTATTTAATATTTATACTTATATTTTACTTTTAATAATAATAATATACTTTTCCCTCCCGCCTCTTTCTCTCTCTTTCTTTCCGCCGTTCCGTCCCTCTCCTCTCTTTCCGCCTTCTTTTCCCTCTTGTCGCCGTCCCGCCCTTAAGCCTTGAACCCTTTTCCTTAACTCTTTGCTTGTCCTTTGGTTCTTCCCGCCTAAGGATGTCTGCAGCTCCACGCGCCAGACTCCTTACATGGAAGCCTGCGTGAAGACATCTTGTTCCTGCGATGCGTGAAGAGAACTCTTCTCGCAGCGCGCTAAGAATGAATGTTCTTCCCGCAATGCGCTAAGAATGTATGTTCTTCCCGCGATGCGCTTAGAATTCTAGTTCTTCACGCAGCACACTAAGGATTTGTGATTCTTCCCGCAGTGCGCTAAGAATTGTTGTGCCAGCCTTCGCGCTCGCGCACTCAGCCTTCCCGCGCTTAACCCTTGTATCTTCTGTTTATTCTAGCCGTTTGCTTTTGTCATGTCTTTTCTTCTGAGCCGTTGACCTAACCTATCTGATGTCTGAATAGTTACTTTCGACGCAGCATGCGTACCAACCCCATTGGTTGGTAGAAAAAGTGACTGACATTATCTTTTGAGATCTGCTTTTCCATGCTTTAACCAGTAACTTTATCTGTCCTCTCCCATGCCTTT
Source organism: Bidens hawaiensis (assembly GCF_021521415.1). NCBI lineage: Eukaryota > Viridiplantae > Streptophyta > Magnoliopsida > Asterales > Asteraceae > Bidens > Bidens hawaiensis. The sequence goes on along the minus strand of NW_027501159.1, from coordinate 26,447 downwards.
TTCTGAATCCTGTCAGCCTTTTTCTCTTTTTCCTTGCTGCCATATCTTTTGATATCTTTTGCTTTTGGAATCTTTTGCTTTTTGAGATCTTTTCCCCTTTTCTAGGGATTGTGTTCCCTAGGGTTTCCCTATAAATAATAATGTTAATTTCCTAACACTACACACACAAAGCACTTAAACTCTCCTGTTCCTCCTTGCTCTCTGCCGTTGATCCTCTGTCGCCTCCCTCTCTGCCTCCGTCTTCCTCCCTGTTCTGCCCTGCTCTTCCGGTAATATATATATTATATATAATAATTTACTTATTAATTATGCTAACTTATATCAAGACTTAAAACAAATCATTAAAACAATAATCTTTAATTATAGGTTAACTTTGCTTGTTTAAGAGTTGATTCTTGCATATCTATCATCGCATCTTTATCAAGTGAGTTATCTCGTATCTAATCCCTTTTTATTTTAAATGCTTTGGGATGTTCATGTGTTCATACAAAACTTGAGTCTTAAACTGTTTATGAACTTTAGTCGCGCAGTATCCCATGTGTTGAGGACGTTTACTTGGCTGTTTATTTGTATGTGTGTATCATTAACCGCTTTGTTCGGCCTATTCCGAAGTTTTCATGGTACCATTAGATGAACACGGGAGACCTATCGTTTACGGTTTTCTTTGTTTACACTTGCACAGATGTTTTCTCGTTTTTGTGCTCAATTGGGAGCACGGATTGAACTATGAACTACGAGCTATGATCTATCTAGGCTTGATCACAATCTGATTGCACCCTTGTTAAACACCAGACATACACGTGTTGCGCGCAGATTTATGGCTATCTATGTATTGTATTAAACTTGATTTCTCACCAACACGCAAGTGTTTGACGTTTATTTTAACACATGTTCAGGTTTGCAGTAGCTGTTTTGGAGCTTGTGGACACGTAGGACGTTTTTACTTTTGGACCTAGAATTAAAATGTATCAAGACAAGTTAATGTTGTTTGAATGTTATAATTTATAATATATTGATTTATGTTTGATTTATGTTCTTTATTTTCCCCGCTGCGCGTGCGCGATAAAATGTGTATTAATAAATATTGACACCAATAGTGTCGCGAGTAATGAAGCAATATGTGGCGCCCCGATGTATAATCCGCCTTTGGTCGGGGTGTTACATTACGGGTACTTAACTAAGTCGAACGCTGCGGTGTTTGCTGAGGTGACCTAGCGTAGAGGCTCATATTTATAATGTGTTATTTGACTTGGTTATTCCTAAGCCACGTTGGGCTGAGGCAGGCGTAGCCTCGAGGAGTAATTAAGTAAAAGAAGTATTTTTGCGTCAGCATGTTCACCAGCATTCGTTGCTGATGTATTTTCTTACATTTTGCAGGTGAACAATGAATAGCGCTTGGATGAGTTGAAGTGCTTCTAATATCCGATGGCTCGGATTTCTTTTGTAAACTTAATGTGGTGGTTTGTAATTATAAACATATAATCTTTTGTAAACTTAAACGGGTATTTTAAAATTCCCGATTTTTGAATATATATATCTAAAGTTACACTTTTTGACCCTTAAACTTTTATAAGACTTCCGCAAACTAACGCAACTCTGATTTATTTACAAATACGATACCAACTATTGGGTCGCACTCCTAGGCCCTGGAAAGGGGTCTGACATTAGCCTTGGATAATAACAATACAAAAAATAAACTTGTGAATTGTGGCTTATACTTGTGCATATAGATCACATACTTAATATGTTGTTACTTATTATTATAAGAAGCCAATTTTACTTTGTTTGAATTAAAATTTTGTGTATTCACTTAACTTGTTAGCGAAAGTGTGTGTAAAAGAAGTTGTATATGGACAAGTGTTCTCAAACCAAGTGTGTATACACATATACCCCCAAGACAGTGGCGGACGTAGTGTGTGGGAAAGGAGGCGGCCACCCACCTTAAAATGTTATGTTCGTTAAGTATATATGCACGATTATTCCAACAGCCCCCATGAAATTTTGACACTGCCCCCCATTGATTGAACTATAAGAGGATATGGTGAAAAGAGAAGAAACTTATAAATATTAGAGATTTTTCCACCGGCAAGTGGATAACAAGAACTTTGCATACCTATGGTACTATGGTGGTCTCTATAGTAAGTGTGTTTTTGTGGCTTGACCCTTCTCAAACACTCGGTTGTGTAGAGTTGAAGCAAGAAGGGAAGACATGAGTATAATCAGTTGAGTAATTTTCTGGTAAAAAATGATGGCCACCTTACTTATTAGCTTTTTTAAAGATTAGATAGATGAGGAAGAAATGATAATAATACAGAAGAAAGTAAAAATACAAGTGAAATTAAATAAAGGAGTGACAAACCCTGTATACAATAGCTTTTATTTGCACGTCAAATTTTTAAAACATTAGATTTGTTTTGTTTTATTATATCATTAACTTTATTGTATTATTATCCTACTCTTTTGGGTTTTAATATTGTTTTACTTTATTTAGTTTATAATAAAGATGCATTATAATGTGACATGTTATTACTACATGTTTTTTCAAGGAAAAACAAATGTCATGTGACCAAATCTGACTTAAAATTTTGCTTACCATTAACTCATTTAGTGACAAAGAACGAACTCTAAAAACTTCCGGCCTCCAAATTTTCTTTTATGAGTGTTACATAATCTATTAAGATGTGGGTTGAACTGGAATGACTTTTTTGAAGAGAGAAAAAAAAAGTATCAATACCACTTTCATTTATTATTGTATCTTAACATGATTATATTGTATTCAAGATATACAAATACACTTTCATTGAAAAAAAAATAACGGATAATTTGTAAAATGGAGAAAATGATGACTCTGAATGCTGAGAAAAGATCAAATAAGAAGTTTGATTTTCATAAGAAGGCTAGGAAGGAGGGTATTTTTGTCTAATACCTTAATATTGAAAACCCACTTAATTTAATTTCAAAAAACCACTTAATTAAAATCCACTTAAATTTTCACTTATCTCCTACAACCACCACCGCCCACCGCCACCACCTTGCCGGAAAAGTCTCCGAAAATTTCGCCAGAAAATAAAACACTATGAAAAACACAATGAAAAAGACACAATGGAAAAAACACTATGAAAATAAAAACACAATGACAAAAACACAATGAAAACACAATTAAATAACATAATGTAAAAAACACAATGCAAAAAACGCTATGAAAAAATAAAACACAATTGTATAACACAATTTTGTAAAACACAATTATGGTAAAACACACTTTGTAAAAACCCACGAATTTTTTATTTTTATTTTTATATAGCAATATGGTACTCATATAAAATATAAAAAAACACGCGTTTTTATGGTGAAATTAAAGTACCGTATAAAAAAGTTATGGACGTTTTAAAATGATGGGAGAATTTGACATGTGTCTTGCATGTTGAGAGATAAAGTCAACAAATGTGTTATCCCGATTATGCCCTTACCCTTGTTTTACACTTTATGATATCTCTAATCTAATCTCAACCATTTAATTCTCAAATGAATGGACAAGATTACTTCTTATACTTTTAAAAACCTAATTTTTTTATTATAACTCAATCCTCCAAACGTAATTATAGTTATCATGCACACATAAACAAGTGTTTCCGTATGGATGTATGAGATTGATGAATGACAACTCTTTCTTCATATAGACTGATAAAATAAAGCTTAAGTCACATGCACTAATACACATAATAAATGTAATAGCGTGTAAAAACTATATGTTGATCGACAAATGAAACCGAAAAATCATGACCCGTTGTTTATGGGTCTGTCAACGTATATGGTACCAACTTGTTAACCATATATGTTCTATTGTTCTACTTTAAAGCCTCCAAATTTTCGTTTTTTTATAAATAATAATATGTTACTTGTATTTATTTATTTATTTAATTTTATTATAATATATATTCTTTATCACAACTCCACCGGGTATTAATTTTTTTTATTATTGTTGTCAATAATAAAGTAGAAGGATTGTTATAGTAAGGGGGTGCTTGGGGTTCCTTATTTTGCCCTCTTATAATTTTTCATTAAGCTAATAAGTTACAAAAGTGTAACTTATAGAATTTTTTCTCTCACAATATAAGCAGTCTTAAACACTTTATTACTTTTCAAAAAGTTTCTAATTTATAAGTTGGTGAAAATAAGCAATCTCAAACACCCATTAATTCTTTTAAGAAAGCAATCTTAAACTTCTATTTCCTTTTAGCCATTTAGGTTCGGAAATACTTTTTAAATGCCCTTTGTATCAACATATAGTTTTTAAATTCATTAAGGGCGTGTGCAGTGGCATCGACGCCTCCTCCAAACGAAGAGTTCTCAATGGCTGATCAAGGCGATCCACACGCAAAATTTTACACCCCACTCTCGCGCCCACTAACACTATCACGAAGGTACCCATGGAGCCCCTCCTTGCCGCCCACAGCGTGGCATTTAACACCCTTTTTTGATGAAGTGGCCAGTGGTTTGGTGCCCAGTAGACATAGTCCAATTAATTCAACTCGTGTTAGATGGGATGGAGATCTTATGATCTTTTTTTTAAGATTTCAAAAGCATGTATTTACTAAAATTATATCCTATATAGGATAGTCATAATTTTTTTTTAAAGAAAATCATAAGATAGATAAAAATCAGTATCAAGATATTATATAAGTCACAACACATCATGCGTAACGTATGTTAGCCGTTTAAAGAAAGAACCTTGAGACCGTCTAAATTGGCTACAATTATATGTGCATGTTTGAAAAGTTGAAAAGTTGTCCAAAAGTTGAACTCAAAGCTAACGCATAACATGGTGGGTCATTGTAACATTGAAAGCTAGTTATTCAAAGTACTATATAGGGTTATAGATGCCTACAGGAAACATGTCATCGTACCGTGATTGTTGGTTCGTTGACCACTTAGCATTATAACAGGTTTGGGGTCGGGTCGGAATTAGCATGTATGAGTTTTAATTGGTATTTTAGATTTTTAGTTATTAAGTTATGAAGAATGTTTCAAAAACTAATAAGTTTTTTAAATAAGTCATTAATAAATAATAAGACTATCGCCAACATCACAATATATTACTTTTATAATACTTGCTAACTTAAAACGGGTTCAAATGGTCGAACAACATGCATGACTATTATTTTATTATTTGTCGTCACCACCTACTAGTTGTAACCACCACCACCAAAAGCTGGCATTGCTCAACACTAACCAACAATTCCGCTAGCGTCATCACTACTATCCGCCTACCCCTAGTGATCATGTCTTGCTTCCATCACTGACGCCAACACCACCACCATCGACCGTTGATGACTCTCCGCATCCTACGCACAACAACCGTCGACTCTTTTACCACATCACTGCTTGTCACCAGAGAAATAAATATAGTGAGTCCATCCATTTTAATGTTTTTTTACTGTGCCAACTCATTTATTACGAATATTATTTTAATTTAAACTCATTTTAACCCGAAACAGTTTTGTTACATTTTCAAATGATTTATTTTGACCCAAACATAATATCAGTGTCCTACAACGGAATTGGATATATGCAACACAAATGAACAAGTATCTAAACCTATGTACTATATAGAAAAAATCTCTAGTCTTATATATATTAGTATACTTAATGAATCTCATTAATGATATGAAATGAGGTTGTGATAATTATGGGGTTCATGGTTCAGTCTTCACATAAAATCCTGAAAATTGCTTTGGGAATTGGGATGATGCATGAAACATTTAGGTTTCGGTTTTAATTGTTTGGGTCCGGTTTGCATTCTTCTTCTTTCAATATTTGGGCTTGAGTCATTATGACCCAGCGAACCACACCATTAATCATGGACCAAGTCACCAAACATATATCTTTGTACTATTTTTAAGATTAAAAAAATAATAACACCCGGTTTCTATTAGGATGATATCCACAGGGCAATAACATGTTGAATCCGTCCCGACCCGAACCAGCCCACCACCCGACCCAAGGTATTCGATTGGCCTGGTTCTCAACTCGGAATTTCAAGCCTTTTCCGGTTTCAGTCCGGTTAATTAAAAAGGTATTGTGGATTTGTAGTGCACTTGAATATTAATCCATATATATATAAATACAAATAGAGGAGTTTGTATGCAAAGATACAATAGGGTGAACTTCGACTCATTAGAGATAAAAAAAAAACATAACTAACGCATCCACAAGTAAATGGGTCAAATTGTCACATGCAAATATACAATTCGAATGAGTCTTAGGTAGCCGGTAGTTGAAGTTTTTGAGGAGCAACCCTTAGAAGATATAGTGGTGTGGTGAGAGAGAGAGAGATAAGTTGTATTATATTTAAGTTATGATGTATTTAACTATTAAGTTTTTCATAGACTAATGTTCGTGTTTCCAGTCTAGAGTTTGAACAAGTGTTTTAATTTGTGCGTTTTTGCAAGAGAATCTTGAGAATCACATAAAACTTGTAGTAACATCAAGTTTATTGTAAAATATTGATAGCAGTAACATCAATACATAAGCTATATAACTAAATTCTGCTTTCTTTTGTAAAACTTCCATGTATAACTATACCCTTTTGTCGTATACTACACACATTCTAATAATAGTGGTAAAATGGAGTAATACTTAATTGTTATGAAACTTATAGTTTAATAACGTCATACATTATTTGGAAATTAATGATCTTCATAGAGGATCTACCCGGTCCATCCCCTATCACAATCCAAATCCAAATCTAACCATAACCATAAATCCTGTGAATCTTTATTCACACATTCAATCATGAGGGAGGGACGGTAAGATTTCAGATTTCAGTCTTCTTTTATAAATCACAAAAGTAGTTTAACCAGTAATCACAATCGAAGACACGACCAAGATGAAGGAAGTGGACGTTAGAATCATTCAAAAGAGAGTGGCGGCGCAGCTTGTTGTCCGCTTACCCGCCTCTCTGTTGTAGCTAGATCTTTTTTTAGATAAAATATGATGATTGGTGGTGACGCTAGCTAGCTACCAACTTATTATAACAAGAGTGTTAAGTTAATGTACCCCTAGATGTATATATATGAACAAAGATGTGAGACCCAACATCATCTTCAATTAGCTAGAACACGTAGGCAGGCGTGCGAAGTATTGTAGTAAGAAATAATATTATGACGATAGCATGATCTTTGAATTATACTTATTGGTGAACATAGAGAGGATACAAGTTTGTGTTAGAATATAATTAACGTACGTGGATTAGCAAATCAATTACTAGACGCATTTACTGACCCAAAGGTTTTATCCTACTAGGTTTTCCTGACATGGTTTTTAAAAGTAGATTAGCCTATACCTTAAGTTCCACTCTTTATAATATATTCATCGGTAGTTTGGTACCTCATTGTAAAACACATCAATTGATAATACAATCATATTTTTTTCTCCCGGTGTCACTTGTTATTAGAGCATGTGTAGTGATAAAGTCCTACCTAGCTAGAGGCGTTATGCGACGCGTCATAAAGGGGGCTTTATGCAAGAAATGATGTAGTGGTATAAAGTCACATAACCCCTTTTCGTCATTACACAATTATTACTTTTTTTTAAGTTTTTAATATAAATAAAAATATAAATGTAAAGGAAAAATCATGATTGGCCAAACTCTCACTCCATCCGGCACCTTCACCAAAAAGCCCCCTTAGCGTCCTCGGGGGAGGTGTTCCAGACGCTATGGATTATTTTTCCCTCTCAAAATGTTCAAAGGGTAACACTCGACCATTTTATCTAATACCTTACTCGGACCCTTTACCCTTTTAGGAAGATACGTGTACCCGAGACCCTACCCTCTAAACAATAAAATGGTCGGGTATAAATAAGGATTTCAAGGGTCCAATCATTTACCCTTTAAGGCAGTAATCACATCTTTTTTTCTGCATTTACTAGTTGCATATCTCATATATGACTTTAATATATGAATCTTATAACAATTATACTTTCATTTAACAACATAGTAAAGTCTAACTTCGAAAGTTTATCAACTTTTTAAACTGATACAAATAATATTCACATTCACAAATTACATATAGAGAACAATTTAGTGATTTTCATATATATGTTTCCAATCAATAGTATGACCATCTATTTTTATTTTTCTTAATAACCGGGAATTCTGATGAATTATATATGAAATACACACCTCTCCTAAATGTCATATTAATAACGAATCTGATGTATATCTATCAAGAAACTAGTAAACGGGTCAAGGGTTTGAAAAATGGTCGGACTCTTGAAACCTTTTTACCCTTTAATGTGAAAGTTAAATACCAGCGACCCATATTATATATTCGGGTCTAATCAAAGGTTTTACAAGTCAGGTAACCAGGTTTCAAGGGTCCTACCCTTATCTTGCTCACCTCTATCCATTACAAGTACACGATCTTACAAAACAGTGAAAATATTGTCTATATCAATAATTACTTGGTAAGGTCAATTTATTTATTTATTTATAGTAAGGGTAAAGTGGCGATGATCGAAATGAAATGATCGAAAAACGTACACAAAGAAAAAGGTGACTTTGAAATAAATTTGGAGTGTCAATAAATATATAAATAAATAACTAGATAAAGATGCAATGACCATTCCGGTAAAATCTATTTCTTTCTTCCCGCTTGATCTTCTCCAACACGACGCTACATCTTCAGACGAACGAACGAAGATAGCGGATTGAAGAGGATTTTGCTTCTCGCTCTAATCAACTCCTCCCGATGCCCTAACCTAAACTAACCTAACCTAACCTAACCTAAACTAACCTAACCTAACCTAACCTAACCTAACATGTAATTTTTGTTTTGCCCTAGCTAACAGATCGATAGATCGATCGAGTTTTAGGGATAACATGGACACTACTACACTCAAGACTAAGGCATTACAATGCGGGGTATTTAATTTCGTATCTAACTTGGATGCTATTATTTAGGTTTAAATTGTCCATCATTAATTTCTTATTTATTCCCCATTTTGGCTGTACTGTAATATAAATAATTAATTAATTAACTAAATATATATTATTTTTTTTGAACCGCCAACAAATGGCCAAGGTATTTCGTACTGGGTGATCCAACCCAACCGTACGGAGCCCTTAAGTGCCTCCAAGTTATGGGAAAACCCACGGGAATTGAACCCAGGTCTACCTTTATTGAGTCACTCACTCCCTCCCCAAAGTGTTGTATATGGGAATCGAACTTGGGTCTCCATTAACAAACCTAGCCTACCAGTACACCACATTGGAAAGGACAAATATTATTGGCTCTATTTAATTTATCATTATCTATTACCGAGAATGATCGAATATTATTATTAGAGTAAACTGCGGTTTTCGTTCTTGTGGTTTGTTCAAATCTGCAGTTTTAGTCCAATGGTTTCATTTCACTTGCAAATAAACCCGATCCCACTAACTTCGGTTAGTCTGGTCGTTTAACCCATCAATGTGCCCCTCACGTGAGGGGCTGTTTGTCCTATTATTTCCCCCAAATACCCCAACCCTTCCGTGAGAGGGCTTGCGGATTACGATTGGGGAGAAAAAGGACAAAACCGCCCTCACGTGAGAGGCACAGTGATGGGTTAAATGACCGGACTTACGGGGTTAGTGGATCGGGTTTAATTGCAATGAAATGAAACCACATGGACGAAAATTGGAAATTGAAAACTATTGGACTAAAATTACAGATTTAGACAAACCACATGGACGAAAACCGTAGTTCACTCTTATTATTATTATTTTAATTTTTATTATTATAATTATTTGTTTTTTAATTTTATTTTTGTGCTGCTTAATTGTGATCAGGCTGGCAAGAAAAACGCCAATCTAGATTTTCTGGAATCTGCACTGGATTATGCCATCAAATATCAAGATGCAGATCCACATGCGTGTCGTTCAGTTGCATTGAACTTCAAGACCCTAGCAAAAGACTTTTCAAAGGTAGCTTCGTAATTTTAAATTTGTTAACTTAACTTATTCAGCTGCTCACATATCAATAATTTGTTCTCAATACTTTTGCAGGTCAAACTATCCAAGCATGCTTTGATCACGAGGGTTTATTTCATCGCATTTTCTGTGCTCCGTTTGAAGCCTTACTCAAAAGCCAAAAACAACAACTCTGTTTGCAAACTTCTGCTTAAGGTGGAGAAAAAGCTTGGACGTTTAGCAACCTCCTCTACCCCTTCGCCTACCCATGGTCCACTACTTTAATGCACTTAAGTTTTTGTGTGACCCCATATCTGCGTTGATAGAGTCTCACTACAAACACGCAGTTCGTGGCTTCAAAGGCATCAGCAGCAACCAGCTATCTAATGTTGAATATGTTTTCCAAGAGTTTAGACTTATTTATGATTCTTATAGGTAAGCCTAGAACATCCTTGGATGTATACACTTATTAACTATTAACTTAATATATCCCCTTGACATTAATTATCTTATTTTATGGATCTAGTAAATCTGAAAAACATAAATTTGCATATGAGGACAACGGCCAAACTGTGCTTGATGTAGCAATTGGTGCTCTCACACTCTCGTTTACTTCAAACCAAAATCTTAAGGTTAATTTCTTCATAAATATGCATGGTTACATGATGTTCTGCTGTTCATTAGTTACCAACGGTCCAAACTGATTGTATTCTTTTACTCATTACAGAAAAATGCTAGGTTCCTTAAGAAGCTAATTTCAGCCAAATGGGTTCAAAGTAAAAGGTTTGAACATCTCTATAAACCTTTGAAGAAGGCTGGGCAAGTTTTGCACAATGCTAAAAGATTAAAATATGTAAGTTATATACGAACTATAATCTAAGTCGTTATTTATATTTGATTCTTGTGTGCACTCTAGATGATGATGCCTGTTGTTTGCAGGCACAATTGTCATATAAATTATGTTGCAAAGCAGCCTGGAAGTGTGTAACGGAGGGTGAACTCCCACCGGATATGATACATGCTTTTGTCACAAAAACATGCGCAGACAGCGCAACATTGCTAAATATACTGTACGAGCATGGTAAGGGCAGCGATGACATAAGTGTGACCTTAACTACTCTTCTTAAAAGTTGGTGTGCTGCTAAAAAGAAATGGCCTGATGAGATTCCGTCTCCAGTAGATCTGGTTAATCAGTGGGTGATGGTAAGTAACAAATCAATGTCGTTATATATGTGTCTATATAATTACTAAAGGTAGCAAAATGAGAGGGTTGGACAACGTGTAGAAGTAGAAATGGGTTTGGCTACATCACTTGTTTCTCAAAAAGTTCTATCAGCTTTTTTAAATAATTTTTGTTTAGGATATCATCACTAAAGTTATATGTTATTTCAGTTATAATAACTAAAGGTACTTCAATCATTGATTAATTAATCGTGCATCAACTTTGCTATCTAATTTCTTCGCTTGTAGATATTATGTAAAGAAATTAAAGACCCTGAACATGAACATGGAGCTGGGGTTAAAACCATATATTCGTTGATGCCATCTTCTTTGGAAAAGGAAACTCTTGGTTTTCTATTAGAGCTGGTATATCTTGTATAGTTTTATATATAATTTCTTTTTACATTCTTATGCTACTACGGTTTTAAATTGCCTCATATACTCCTTTCTAGTATATTTAACCGCTGAGATGTTTCTTCTGTTAAGAATACAAAGCTTATGAGGAACTGCGCGATCTTAATCCACAATTAAGTATAAAAATGCAGTTGACTATCTTAGACATCCTTTTACAATACGTCTACATTACAGAAGATTGTTTTTCACAAAAATCAAGGATTATCATTACAAAAGCAAGAGAATATAGAGTAGGTGGAATCAACCGTCTAGATGAGTGCATTCGTTTGTTGTCTGAAGCAATATCTACTATGGTGAGTTAACTACATTTTTGATTTATTTTAGTTTACCCATATGAAATAACGCAACAATCAAAACAGAGTGACAAGCACGATAAGGACAAGGAAGGCAAGTTTAATCTGTTAGCTAAGGCTTATTGCTTACGTGCCTTGTGTACCCAAGAGGTGCAAAGCTCAAAGGTACTACCTTACAAAGGGCTTAGTCTTGTAGAAGTGAACATTTATGCTTTACATTTTGTAGTTCATTCATATATATACATGTATATCATTTAATTAAATGGGCCAATAAAGTGTTTGTTGGTCAACTCGTGATAAATAATGTTATTCTAACATATAGCCTATCTTGCTACTTTCACATATTATTAAGTTTCTCATCTTAGTATTTACTTTTTATGGTGCAAACAGACTATTTTTTAAGACATTAACCATGCTTTAAAACTATGGTCAGTATCTGCTGAAAAGACTCATCTGGTGGATGGGAATACTCTTGTCCTGCTATATTGTGTTAGTGATTTGTTATCACTTAAGGTTCGTTTTTTTTTCTTTTTTTTTTATTTGTGTTTCTTTTACTTATCCAGTGTGACTCATTGTTTATAATGTTTTTTGTTTAGGGCCACATGGATTTTCATTCTGACATACATGAGCTGATAATCAAATGCTTTATCTCCATGAATGTTCCTTTAGAGAATTGTTTGTGCATGCTCTGGAGAACTAAAAGCATGAGCCATGCCCTTTGCGTGTCATGCGTGAGTGATGCATTTCTCTTGAAGTTTTCAATTCACCACCCATTGTCAAACTCTGTGGAATTTTGGAGAAGTTGTATGAAGAAGCACAAATCCACAAGAATTAGTTTTGAACAGTGTTTTACAGTGACAGATCATTCTCATGTAACAACTGATGATATCAAGAAGATTGCTTCTGACATGAGTAAAAATGTAAGATTTTTGTAATATACTTTTTGCTAAGATTGATGGGTTTGGGTCGGTTCAGTTCGTAAACACTTTCCTAATTGCTCTTTTTAATTTATAACTACTAAATATGATTACAAAGTTGTGGTATTACACCACTAATCTACTTCTTATATAAGAAACTGAATGATGCATTGATTTACGCTTTGAATTGATGTACCTTTTTTTTATAATTCTTCTGATTTTACCTATTGGAGGTGAAACATAAAACCAAAATTGATATATTTATAAGTGAACTGGTCGCCTATAGTTTTTGTCTTCTTTTATTCACTCACTCCTTATTGTAGGTTTCTATTCCGCCAAGCTTAACATCATATATTTCTTCAAATCTGTATTATGAGTTGAGTGAAATGATGATTTCAAGCGGAGCAATGATTGAGGTAATTATTGATTTTTAAGAATTGTATTCACCTCATAATTTCTAATGAATTAATTCATCTATGCAGGCTCTTTTTTATGCTAAGAAAGCTCTTACTTTGCGCTCTAAACATTTTAAATTCAATTTTGAATGCTCAATGGGGGCAACCCAATAGTAGCAATTATTTTCAAACCATTGTAGCAGCTACAAAAGCTTGGTCAAGTTGTACTATAAATTCAAGCAGCCAAACATTTATATTGACCCCGTGGAATGTACTTCGGTGTTACCTTGAAAGCACCCTACAGGTTGAATGTTTTAATTTAGATTTAAATGATTTTCTAACCTTACATATATATATATATATAATATATATATTCATTTTCAAATTCTAATTAAATGTTTGGCTAAGGTTATATAGGTAGGAACTATTTTAGAGATTATTGGAGATGGACATATGGCTGAAACTACTTTACTACATGGAAAGCAGATTTCTGATTCACAAGACTTACCGATCTTTTCGGTTAGTTTCTCTATTGTTTTAGGTATGTAATTTTATTTTTTTTTATTTTCCATTTTAATGTATATTTTAGCTACAGTTGTTATTTATACAATGGCTCTCTTAAGAAACACCTTTTGAACCATAAGTAGCGAAGGGGCAAAAAAAAGTAGCAAAGGGGCAAAATGGGCGGGTCTGGCGGGGGAAATCTTATTGTACAACCAAACTCACATCTGGTTTGGTTAGGTTGACCAATCTTGAAAATTGTTGAATTTTTTTATCTATAACCAGCTTGTAATGCTTTGAATAAAATGTTTTTATGCACTAAAAGAATACAATCCGAGCACCGTTTTAAGTTAGTATTTTTTATTTGACTTGTTAGAGTGAAACCTAATCCAGTTTAACTTCATTTGTTTTGTTTTAGGTAAAATTTACACGAAACAACAACGCTGGGACTTAGCTGAACGTGAAATGTATAGAGCCAAAGTTATATTGACTAGTTCAACTTTAATATCCTGCTCAAAATGCAAGCTAGATTTGGAAGCGCGGGTTGATCAACAACGTGGCGACCTATGCAAAAGCCAATTTAACGAAGCTATAAAGACCGAACGTTTTTATCAATCCGCTATTAAGAAGCTGAAACGTATCGAGTGGAAAAATTGTCTTAGTAACCCTCAAAAAACAATTTTAAGAAACACAACGTGTCGTGATGACGAAGAAAAAGAAGCCAAAGCAACTAAAAAGTGTGGAGTTGGTTCTTGTGCATGTGTAACTACATGTTTCTCTGATGATGTAAACTGTTGGCATTGCGTTCCTTCAGGAGTTACTAAATCATCATCATTGAAAAGTATCACAAATTTGAAATGGGAGCGCACACGCAGGCGGTTCTTAATTAAACTTTTGATTGAGACAGGTATCCTAAAACTAACTTGAAAACCTTTTTCCTTTTGTTGTAGACATGGGCAGTTTGTATAAGTCACTGGTCATGTTTTGGTATATGATTTGTTGTCTGTAGTCCTTAACTTATTCAAGTTGTTAGTATATGTGGCTCTTAGTGTTCTTAGCTAGGCTATAAATATACACTTCTACTTGATCCAACCCTCACCAAAATATACACACTCACCCACCCCCTCTACTCAAATCAATAAGGAATCTGCCTATGAATTCAATTATAAGTGTTCTATCATATTTTATTGCTTTTGCATCTAGTAATAATGCAAACCATGTTCTAAAAGTTTTTGAAGTTGGTTGTAGATGTGATCTTTTATGTTTAATCCTTGAATTTCCAGGAGAATCTTTGTGGGCACGTGGTGAAACTCAAAAGGCACATAGAGAAATCTTGGAGGGCATTTCTGTGCTGGTAAATCGGAGCACATTCCATTCAACAAAATCCACGATTTCATTTAATTCTCTGAAAGAACTAACTCAAAGGAGAAAAATTGGAGGCGTGTTTGCTATTGTGCATGCAACATTACTATACATGATATGCCGGCTCTCGTTAAGAAACACCGATATAAGGTATTACCAACATGCTATATATATAGTGTTTCATAATCATAATAGTCTATATCTTGATATTCTGTTGGTGTGTGTATACAATAAAGTATAGGTTTAACGTATTATTTTGTGTCCGGTTATCGTACACACACAAAAGAAGTTGCAAAGTAAGTTATACAACCTAAGTTTGCACTAAGCAGAGTGGATAACCATTTACATAACAAATAGGTTTTAATCTCAAACATCCAAAATTTAGTTAACAGCGGAACATGCCAAATGCGTTAGGTTGAAAGTGTGTAACTTCCTTTATTTATTATTATTTGTTTTTTTTTTTTGAAAAACTAAACTTTCATTCAACCACCAAAACAAGGAAAATACAAAGAAACAGAATAAACACCCAGCAAGGGGCTGAGCCAAAAACCAGAACCCAAAGAACAATATAGTACCCACAACACAAACTAATCGATCATAGTATAGTCCTCTAGATAGAAATTTGACCAAGATCTCCATTCCTCCTCAGAAAATTATGAGCGATTAGTTAACCACAAGAAAGTTAACTCTTTGACATCCTCGATAATCTTTAGAGGAGAAGCATAGCATTCTTCCCGGAGAAAATTAAATCGTTTCGGTGGATCCAGTTTCTCCACATCACCGCGAAAGCCAACACCAAAATAGCCTCTTTCCTCTTCACCGAACAATTCCAATTAAGAAAGAATTGCAGCATCGCTAAAACGCTAACCGGATAACTATCAACCGAAATCTTAACCCAAAGGCAGAACTGGGACCAAAACCAACCTCGCGAACGTGCAATTAACCAGAATATGGTCGGCATCTTCCACCGCACCACACACTTGGCAGGACAGATTACCATAAGACACCCCTCTAAACGATAAGGCCTCTTTGGAAGCAATCCTTCCATCAATCGCTCTCCAAATATAGAAAAGGACCTTGCTTGGGACATGCTTTAACCAAAGGAATGAATAGCTAGGAAAAGTAATGCCCTTAGCAGCCTCCAGCTCTCTTAACGTCTAAACTGTTTCCGGGCCCGTTTCTCCATTGCCACTTGTCTTCCCCATCAGAAACTGCTTGGGATTCAAGGATTGTCATCAATTGATGCAACTCAGATGTTTCCTCAACAGAAGAAGGGCATCTTTTCCAATTCCACCTCCATGAAATATCCGGGCCCATTCGCCCATAACACTCCGTTACTTTCACCTTTTTAGATCGAACCAAATTGAAGACAACTGGGAAGAGATCAAAAAATAAACCACTCCCCGTCCAATTATCTAACCAGAAGAGGGCCTTATTTCCCGACCCCACCACACACCTAAGAGAGGAATGAATATTCAGCCCATATTTAACAAGTTCCTTGTCGAGGGAAGCTATATTTTTCCAAACACCATTCAGTGATTTCTTAACTGGAACGGTTCTATACCACCACGCGTTACCATGAAGCGCCTTAATTACAGAATCCCATATATGGTCCCCTTGACTTTTAATCCTCCACCACCATTTACTTAGTAACGCCACATTCATATCTTTTATAGCTCCAACCCCTAAACCACCCCTACATTTTGCCTCTAGGATCCCGTCCCAAGCCACCCACCTGATTTTATTCAGAAGACCCGCTCCACCCCACAGAAACCGCCTTCTCAACCCTTCGAGAGTTTTGATAACCTTTTCCGGTGCTTTAAAGAGGGAAAGAAAGTAGTTAGGAAGACTTCCAAGGACAGATTTTTAACAGGATTAGTCTCCCCGCAAATGAGAGTGCCTTAGATTTCCACGATGAAAGTCTAGACTTGAATTTGTCCAAAACCGGTTTCCAGTTACTGATACGATTCATGTTAGCTCCAACAGGCAACCCCAAAAAAGTGAATGGGAAGGACCCAGGCTTGCATCTAAGAATCGATGCCAATTGGGTCACCTCCTGCTCGGCTACCCCAATACCGAACACACGACTTTTCGCCAGGTTCACCTTCAGGCCCGAAATCAGAGAGAAGATCCGAAGGATTCGCTTTAATACTAGTAAGTTCTGTTCAGACCATGTCCCCATAAATATGGCATCATCAGCAAAGAAAAAATGAGACAAAACCGGGCCATTGCAAGGCAGGCTCACTCCTTCAAAAGCTTCTGACGACAACGCCCTTTCCATCAGTTTATTGAGAATTTCCATCCCTAGAAGAAATAGACACGGGGAAAGATCTCCGTGTCTAAGCCCCCTTGAAATGTTAAATTCTGACGAAGGCGACCCGTTAAGCAGAACCGAGGCCTTGCACGAGAAAAGAATTCCCAGAATCCAATTTCTCCATGTAGGTGGGAAACCCATATGAGTCATAACTAGGGCTGGCAATTTATACACGAGACACGAATACACGACACGTACCTACACGATTTTAACAGGTAACAGGTAAGACCTTAACAAGTTTCGTGTACTAAACAGGTAGACACGAAATTACATGTTAATTTTCGTGTCTAAATAGGTATAATACCTGTTTACCTGTTAGGTACCTGTTAATACATGTTAATACAAGGTTATTTATAAAATTAAATAAATATATATAGTTACAACTTATATTATATCCCATTATCCATTTATCCCTAACCCTAATTCATTTTTAGTTTCTTACAGCCGTCTGTCTCTCAAGTCTCAACATCCATCCTCCCTCTCACGCCGGCCATCACCCGAAATCCGTCGCCGGCCTTCCCTCTCACGCTGGCCATCACCCGTCGTGGCCATACTCTCTCCGGCCTCCACCCGTCTGTTGGTTCAGGCCCAAGTAAAACACACACAACACAAGTATGTATGTGTATAATATATATGCAGAGAATAATATATGTTGTAAAATAATAAAGAAGTAAGCAAGAAAGATGAAAGTGCAGTGGAAAGTAAAAGCTGCACACACACTCTATTATTCAATAAACTAAGTGGCTATAAATAGCCTTACATGGACTCCAAATTCAGCTAACGTAAACCATAAAAAGTGGAGTCAAAACAAAGACTCAACAACCTAAACTAAATCCACTTTCTTCTAGTTGACCGGATAAAGCTAACAACCATTTGACCCAGCTACTTAAATAATAACAAAACAAATAAATAAAACCAAGACTCTTTCAAAACAAATTCAAAACGTGGGTTATTGAAAACCCTTTATTCTAGCTTGACTCAACTCCACTTGACCATTAACTGCTGACTCTTGACTGACTTGACCCGCACTCGAACCGAACCGACTCGAAACATCCAGATTATATCCAACACCGTCGACTTTGATATTTTATTTTAAGACTTTTATGAACTTTCGTCGACTTTTGTTTCGCTAAAAGGTTGTTAAATATGTGATTTTAAACAGCTATTACCGTGTACTATCGTGCATTATCGTGTATACCAGGTATTAACAGGTTTGTGTTCGTGTTTGGGTTACAGGTACACGATAAGTTCTCGTGTCGTGTACAGGTATACCCATTTTGTGTTCGTGTCTTATCGTGTACGGGTATACACGATATGCCAGCCCTAGTCATAACCGACAAGAGACATTTCCAATTTAAAGTATCGTATGCCTTCTCAAACTCAACTTTGAAAATGAGAATTCGCTTCCCGCTTTTACTACCCCACGACACCAATTCGTTAAGGATGAGAGGCCCATCGAGAATATATCTACCCTCCACAAAAGCAGTTTGAACAGGGGAAACCAAGGCTCCCAAAAAAAAAGTTTTAAACGATTTAGGAGGACCTTACTTACAACTTTGTGGACGACTCCTATTAGGAAAATCGGCCTGAAATCTCCCCAAGTCTCTGGATCACGCTTCTTAGGAATGAGAGCCAAAAAGGACGAGCCACCACATTTCGGAATTGACCCATGCTTGTAGAAGTGTCGGAAGAATTCTTGAAACACTGGACTAAAATACGACCAGAAGTACCTTATGAACTCGAAAGTAAATCCATCGGGCCCAGGGGATTTATCTCCACCACAATCCCACACCGCTCTCTGTATTTCGTTCTCATCAAAGGGGTTTGAAATAGAAGAACCGGCTTCCACTGGTAACCTACTAAAGCCAATGTTATCGACACGTGGCCTAACCGACATCGGCTCGTTGAATTTGGAACCAAAGTACGAGGCTGCTATCGACTTAAGAGTTGTAGGGTCCGACACCCATTGCCCATCCACATATAACCCATTAATCCTGTTTTTGGCTTTTCGACAGTTAACGACCCCGTGGAAGAATGCCGTATTATCATCACCTTTTGATATCCAGTTTACTTTGGCTTTTTGGAAAAGATCTTTGCATTTTTTTGCTTCAAAACTAGCAATAATTCTTTTACATTCTACCCTGCTCAATTTCTCCTCGTTAGACAAACTCTGGTTCTCTGCAATATCCTCCAGAGACGAAAGAGTTGAGATGGCCTTCTTAAGATCAATCTCTTCAGCCTCTTTGACCCGATGACTCCAGATTTTTATCCTTTCTTTTAGTTTTAAGGATAACATGTAAAACTAATTCCGACTTAATACCTTCTGTTCCTTCCGAAAAAACCGATTCGACAACCTCATCTAACGATTTGTCTCCAAGCGAGGAATTAAAAAAACGAAAAGGGGCAGCACCAAAGCAATTTCTTGTCGTGGTCAAAACAACTGGGCAATGATCGGAGATGAGCCTCGGAAGCACTTTAAGAGAAGCTTCCGGCCACTTATTCAAAAAAACTTCGTTCACAAGAAACCTATCAAGTTTACTTAGTTTTTCCCCGTCGTCTGACATATACGTAAACCTCCTCGCCCCCATGGCGTACTCTTCTAAACCCGCACAGCTAATAAAATTATTAAACGCCAAGGCAATATTGGAATCGAAAGTGGAATGAAACCGTTCGTCTGGAAATCTTACATCGTTAAAGTCCCCAAGGAACACCCAACATCCTTCATAAGTGCCAGAAAGCTCCATTAAAGTGCCCCAAAGTCTACGCCTCTCAGCCTGATCATTCGGGGTGTAGACATTTACGATACAACACTCCGCTTCCAAACCCTTTATCCTACCCACAGTTAGGATGAAGTTTCTATTAGACACAACATGGGAGACCACGAAATGACTAGGATCCCAAATCGACACAAGGCCGCCAGACCTTCCCACGGCATCGACAACCGACCACTCGAAATCGATATTCCCCCAGAACCTCGCCATCTGATTTTTAGACAAGCCAGATTTCTGAGTTTCTTGGATCCCGACAAAATTCACCCCATTTTCCTGAATAATCTGTTTCACCCAAGCCGGTTTACCCGCCACACCAACACCCCTAATATTGAGAGTTAAGAAATTCATTTGGGAAAATTTACCTCCATTTCTTCACGAACAACCTTTCTGACATGATCTTCAAATTCAGCCAGGTTGACCCCGAGATCAACACCCAACTTGGTCGTATTTTCAGTCTCCTCCTCAATGACCAGTGAATCGTCCGTAGTCGCATCCTTAGGATTATCGATCCCATGACACCCCTCAAGAGGACCACTACCACGGTCAGATTCAAGAGAATCCATCAGAGTTGTCACCACCCGGTTCTTCACTAGAATCATCATCTTCCGCCACCGACAAAAAATAAGGTTCAGGAGAGCACCTTCGTTTTCTTCTATTCCTGCTGTTGAAAGAGAAAATTCTCTTACTAGGCTTGATGAGAAATAAGTTACTACTCCTCTCTCTCTCTCTCTCTCTATGTTTCCATTCCTTTCTTCCAATTCTTTCCCTAAAAATATCTCAGAAACACTACCCCCACTTTCTTTCTCATTGAACACTACTATTATTAATTTACTTAAAGGCTTGAAGCAAACCGCCTCTTGTAATCAAGCAAACAGGGACAACCATGTGATGTTTATCTTAGAATCTGCTTAACCTTTATTCGATGCTCCGTCGTTATCTTGTCCAGATCAAGCCTTGCACTGTTGAATCCGGTCCAATCGCCCAGTAAGATTTTGATAACATTTGTTTCAAAACAACTCTCACTCTCTCAGCCGACATTTTATATAAACTTGTCCACTGCCAAAGTTTGTTTCAGATCTGATCCTCAAGTGTTGTGTGTTTACTCCTAGTGTGATGTTTACATTCTTCCATGCTAAATAGAGTCAAAAAGAGAGTTCATGACGTTTTTCTAAGCTCATTTTGCTGCATAATGAACTTACTTTTGTAACTTTTGTTAGGTTTGAAGTTTTAAATGTTATTGGTTTTGGTTTTTGTTGACAAAGTTATGTTTAGAAAAAAATAATTGAAAATATAAACATGAAATATGAGATCTTTAAAATATGCTTTAACAAAATACGTTTACTAGTATTTGTGAAAGTTCGTTATGTAAATAGAAAACATTATCTGTTATATTTGTTAAAGCTACATTTTTCATTCTTCACACAAAAAAATTTATTCATTTAACCCAACCAAGCTTCTTTGGGAACCAATGTTTTAAAAACCGCTTTTTAAGTCAAATCTAATTAGGCTAAGAAATGGTACAACTTGTTTAACGGGGTTGTCACACGAGGAACAACTGGGTTGAATGGCTTTCTCTGTAAATTCATACCAATTCAACTTCAACTCAAAAAATAACCAAAAAGTACATGATTTTGTACTAAGAAATAATCTAAAAGTTAATCCATAATAAAAAGGATGGGTGTTATAGAATACCCATATTCAATCAAGCATATTACAAAAGCTATAGCACATTACTAGCTTATGTTCGATCTCAACTAGCTTATTTTGCCTATCATGTTCACACCTAGTCGTTGTAACCACATTCGATTTCACATAATTATTGTGAATCAAAAGCTAGACCGCAAGAGAATCGGAAAAGTTTGTAGGGTATAGAAATCTAACGTACCGTGATTAGAACGAACCGAACAATGATGGCCGAAGGAATTACGGTTTTGAAATTTCAGTGTAGAATGAAAGCTTTTTGAACAAAATGGATTATTTGAGGTTGTATAATTACGAGATATAAAGCCGAAATGTTGCTATGTGAGTGCCGTTGTTTTCTTATGACGTGACATAAGGAAAAGAAGTTGAATCTTTTTTTAAAGAGTATAGATAGAGGGCCGAAGCCCAAAGGCAATGTAGTGATTAGTGGCTAATTAGGTATAGATTAGGGGCTAATGAAGTGAATAATGAATTAATTAATAGTGGTAGTAATTAGTGATGATCTAAAAAATACATGCACGCTAAGGCTATGTTTAATGTGCGATAAATGGGGGCGAGAAGGGGCGACAAAAAGGTGGAACACCGCTCCCATGCGATATTGGGGCGATTAGTTGGGTGGGGGGAGTGGCTACTTTTTGTCGCATGTTGTTATTGTTATAATATTATCATAATAGGTTGTGGGCCAACTCAATATTTGTACTTTATTCATGCAAATGAACTAAAATAAGCCTTTGTCAAATAAGCCGGTTTAACTCTTAATATTCATGCAAATGAACTCAAATAAGCCTTTGTCAAAGCTTTAGGCCAACTCAATATTTTTTACTTTATTTACATGAGATTAACTAAAAGTCTATAATAATAAATAAAAGCAGGCCGCTGAATTATTTAATTAGATCATGGGCAAAGAAAGCCCAGTAAGATTTGGATAATATCCTTCAAAATCCATCAATTGACCTTGAGAACAGTCACCGTCTCCCACCACAAGCACCACCACTACCCCTACTCTCTTCTTATCTTAAAATCGATATTCGCATGCATATTTTGATTTGAAAGACGTGATAGATCTTTGCCGGAATTCTGAAATTTTGTTGGTGGTGGACTCCCACTCTCTCAGCCGACATTTTATTTAAAAGGTAATTTTGCTGTATAATGAACTTGCTACTTTACTTTTGTTATTATTGGTTTTGGTTTTTGTTACAATTGGGTGTTATGTAATTGAAAATGTAAACCTTGAAAATATGCTTGAACAAAATACGTTTACTAGTGTTTGTGAAAGTTCGTTATGTAAATAGAAAACATAATCTGTTATATTGGTGCTCGATCTTTACATTCTACATTTCTACTAGGTTCATGTTCTATCATTATTATTTAATAAAAGAAAATATAAGTTGAATTAGGTTTGGAGGGTGAAATCATCAAATGGGGGGTGGGAGTCGGAGAAACATCCCCGGAACATGTACTCCGATAACCCAATGGACTTCGGTCTTCTGGCATCTTTCTATCCTTCCTTTTGTTATTACTTTTGTTTGGGTTCGGGCTCGTTTATTATATGAGCCTTAATAAAAGCTCGGGCTTGTTTACTATATGAACCTTAACAAAAGCTCGAGCTCATTTAAGCTCGGCTCAGTTTGAGTTTTAACGAGCCGATCTCGAGTAGCTCATGAGCAGCTTGGCTCCTTTACGCTACTAATTGTAACTACTGTTTGATCTTTAACTTTGTACTCGGTATAAATTTATCATTCTTGTACCTTAACATTTCTTTGTTTATACAATCTTGAAAGATTAACAAGTCATCATTTGTCACAAACATAATCAATAGGTGGATCCCGATGGACAGTTATGCCCCACGGTACCCAACAGATCTAATTACATCCATTGGATCGAAGACCTTTTATCCTCTGATATCATTCCCAGTCATCATAAAGATGACAATATCGGTATAAATTTATCATTCTTGTACCTTAACATTTCTTTGTTTATACAATCTTGAAAGATTAACAAGTCATCATTTTGTCACAAACATAATCAATAGGTGGATCCCCGATGGACAGTTATGCCCCACGGTACCCAACAGATCTAATTACATCCATTGGATCGAAGACCTTTTATCCTCTGATATCATTCCCAGTCATCATAAAGATGACAATATCACAAAAGGATTGATATTGGCACCGGGGCCAATTGCATTTATCCTTTACTTGGAGCATCTCTTCTCGGTTGGAGTTTCATTGGAACAGACGTGACAGATGTAGCACTTGACTGGGCCGAGAAAAACGTTAAGAATAACCCCCAAATATCTAATTTAATAGAGATTCGGAAAGTTGACTTTGATGAAGGAGAGTTGACTAGTCAAACCACTAACAATGGACCTCCTATACATGTAGGTGTGGTCAAAACCGATGAGAAGTTTGACTTTTGTATGTGTAATCCACCTTTCTTTGAGTCAATGGATGAAGCGGGTCTTAATCCAACACATCTTGTGGTGGGATCCCTGCAGAGATGGTTTGTCCAGGTGGTGAACAAGCTTTTGTTAGTCGAATGATTCAAGATAGTGTTCAACTTAAACACTCTTTTAGGTATTATCCTTTATAATAAAACTTAAAGGCTAATTCTTTATATTATGTATTTGTGTTTGTTATAGATGGTACACATCAATGGTTGGAAAGAAATCGAGTTTAAAAATTTTGATATCAAAGCTTCGTGAAGTGGGAGTTACAGTGGTTAAAACTACTTGGTTTGTTCAAGGTCAACGTCTCGGTGGGGAATCGCTTGGTCTTTTGTTCCTTCAACTAAAAAGATAATATCATCTCACGTGGCCACTAGAAATGTCCTCACTTTCATGCTAGAGGTCAGTATATGTTAATTTGATTCGGTATCTTAATCTCTATATTCATTTTTAATAATCATGCTGCTATCACCATTGTTAGGGAATCCAACGCCAGTTCAGTGCGTTTCATGTTCTCCAGTCAGTTGAATCTTTCATTAAAGGGAGTGACGCATCCTGTAAATTAAACGCTGCTTTGTTTTATATTGATGTAATCTCAAATGATTTGCATTTTCGTGTAATGGTAAGTATGTCATTTTTTATGATTTTATACTTTTGTATTGTTGCAAGAATACGTTTGTGTTTATAACAATATATATATATATTTTTGGCCTTTTTTTTAATAGGTTTTTGAGCAGATTCCGGGCACTCTTTTAGTTAGAGGATCTTTGAAACCTGGAGAAACCGTTGCACCAGGTTTGTGTTTTTTTTTATGTTATTGAATTATGTGCTATCTAGTTACTTCAACTAAGAACAAAGGCTTATCTGTTTTTGTTTATGGACATGATTATGTGTTTTGTTTGCAGGGTTACTCTCATCAATATTCTTGCAGTTGGAGGATGCTTTGAGAAAAGAGTTTTGCCCACAAAAAGCTTCCACACACATCTCAGATATGTAATTTAAAGTTTAGTTCTTTTTTTTACTATCTTTTGTTTATTATTGATTAATTTATGTATCAGAAAGAGTATTAAACATATTAGGGCTGCATTATAAGTGATTACGAGTCAACTTGCCTTGGCTCAAGTTTGGCTCATTTACAAACCAAGCCAACTCAGCTCACTTGTTTATAAACAAACAGATTTCAAGAGAATTTTTTGAGGGAGTCACGAGCCACGGACTTTTTGAAATGCAATTGATTTGGGATAGTCAAAGAAAAGGCTATTGTTTATTTGGGCTCTTCAAAAAGCTCGCTCAAATCAACCCATTTTAAACAATTCAAGCCCATGCCAAGGTAAGCTCGACTCGTTAGCTAGCTAGGTTTGAATTAAACTCAAATTTCATTATTATAGCCTAACATTATAACAATTAACAAGACATGGTTTTCAAATAGTAGTATGGCTATTTTTTAATGAAGCAAATAAATCTTGAAGCTGCAATCGTTTATGATTCAGTATTGGTTAAAAGTAATAATTAGAAACCAAATAATTTCTATAAACTCAAATTTCATTATTATAGCCTAACATTATAACAATTAACAAGACATGGTTTTCAAATAGTAATATGGCTATTTTTTAATGAAGCAAATAAATCTTGAAGCTGCAATCGTTTATGATTCAGTATTGGTTAAAAGTAATAATTAGAAACCAAATAATTTCTAAATGAAAAGGACAATCATGGAGGAGAATTAAGAAACGAAACTGAAAATAATAATGGGATAAAATTTCATCAACTAGTTCATTTGATGATACACCAGAAACAGTTGAGTTGAATCTTATTTTTTAAAGTCTTGCGTTCAACATTAGTATTTGGTTCATGGAAAAGGAAGAAACAAATAAAATGGAAAGATACCGCTGGGTTGGTAATCTAGCTTGTAGAGGTATGTGATCATGGAGATTGGTGTGCAATTAGCAGACGAAAACAAGAACTGGGACGTGGGGTTAACTGCTGCTATTAAGCCACCATCACATTCATGTCTAGAGGCAAATACAGAGTTAGATTTGTACCAAAAGATGCTAGAGATATGGAATGGTTTTAAGCCACCAACACCCCATGTTTTGATTCCGAATTTTGGGCGAACATTAACATCTTTGTCTAAGTTTGGAGCAACTACCATCAAGGGAA
>NW_027501158.1:0-82387 GCF_021521415.1 Bidens hawaiensis | reverse complement strand
GTGTTAGAGGAGAAAGTGCAGCTGTTGCTAGAGAAAATGAGTGGGATTGATGGCTCAGTAGTTTGATTGGAATGACCAGATGGCAGCACTTAACATCAACAATCAGACTGCTAACATTTCTCGGATTGATGATACCGAAGAAATGTAGAGGAGCAAATAAAGGATCTTCAGTTTGCATTTGTGGTCTCTACTTCTTCCAACTCATCTGAGGTAAGTTCTGAATTGTGTTCTCAATATTGCATTAATAAGGTAGACTTGTATAGAGCTCACAACAGTAATCTGATTAGATAAATGGAAGGCATAAACATGAAAATTTCACCCTTAAGAAACTTGAAAAAGCTTTAAAAGATAAACTAGAAGCACAACAAAAGGATTTCTCAAAACTTCAAACTGATTTGAGTGTAAAATGTTGTCATTACTTAGATACTAAACAGAAAATCACCGAGCTAACTGATGAGTTAGACGCTTCTAAGTTAGAAATTTCAAAATTAACTAATAAATTTGAAAATGTTGAATTCAACTTTAAGAAATTCGATGTCTTTAGTGTTGTAGTTGAATCTATGATTAAGAAACAATTAAAATGGAAAGAGAAGAAGGGTGAGGGTATTGGGTATAATGTGGTTCCTCCTCCATACAATGACAATTACACTAGGCTTCCTCTTTCTAAAGAAGAGGAAACAAGGGATCGTTCATGCAGTACGGTAAGCCGACTGCAAATGGAAAAATTAGTCATTGTTCGGTCAAAGCTACTGAATCAACCTTGAGAGTGAACAATACTAATGTGTTTTTTTCACGTGCAGATAAAGTAATTATTGAGGATTGACTGATGAGGAGGATGATTTACTTGTTTTGAATAATAAAGACATTAATTATAATGTTTCTTTAAAGTTCCATGTTTTGAATTATGTTGCTACTAATGCTTGTGTGGGCTCTGTTTTTTAGAGCAAAGACAAGTGTGTGGTTGATCCTTCTAAAACTTTTAATAACTGGTGGTGTGGTTTCTAATAAATTTGATAAAAATAAAAGTTTGCATAAACGTTTATAACATAAGTTTGTTAAATAAAGAAGTTCAAGTGTTCATAATTGTAATGAATCAACTGTTCAACCCAAAGCAGGAAAATCTAGCTCACACAACAGGTCAAAACCATGGATCGATCACAATGACTTTTATATTAAAAGGCAAACATGTTTTAATTGTGGCAATCCTGGTCACATTGCTAGAAATTTCCCACACCGTCCTTGTGTCCCATACTACAGACACAATCAGAGGAATATGCCTCGTGATACCTTCAACAAATATGATTCTAATAAATCAAGGTTTACAAGGCAAATCCCTCTGATGGTGATTGGAAACGAAACAAGGCTGACAGGTGAACTCCCATCATACTAAGCCTGCCAAGTTTCAAAAGCGTGATGGAAACTCGATTATGGTCCCGAGACCAAATTTGCTTTTAGATCAAAATCAAACTAGAAGCGAAGTCCAACGTGTCTTCCGTCCACAAACCGGAGACAAAGTCAGCCGTTTATGATAGTCACAAAATTTTAAAACCCGACTAAAAATGATTGCCTAAATCTTCGGTGTCCAAGTCACCAAAACCTTCTTGTTCGATCTTAGATAATCAGAAAGACATGTCATTGCAACCCGTAACATGCATATATGAATCAGGCTTACCCAACACTACTATGGACTGAGTACCAAAAACTAATTAAGCTCGCACATCGTGCAGGAACAGCTATGGAGGAATATTATCAGACCTTGGTATGTTTATGGTGGTTGTTCCAGGCATATGACAAGAGCATCTGTCAACTGCACGACATACAGTTATTTAATGGAGGGTATGTATCCTTTTGCGGGAGGAGAAAAGGAAAGATCACACAGAAGGGTACTATAAGTAATGGTGTTCTTAAATTTGAGAATGTTAATTTTGTTCTGGAGTTGAAACACAGTCTGCTCAGTGTCTCGCAGATCTGTGAAAAGGGTTTTTCAACACATTTCAGAAACAAAGAGTATCTAATTTAAAAACCTGGTATCATCATACCAGAATATTGGGTTCTTGTTCAATCACAAAGAAAAAATAATTCTTAGGTGATCGACATGAATAAAAATATTCCAGATGAAATCACATGTTTATTTTCAAAAGTTATGGAACATAATGCCATGCTTTGGCATCGTCGTCTTAGCCATGCGAATGGTAAAACTTTAAACCGTCTTTCTAAAAACAACATTATCCATGGTTTTCCAATTAAAGATTTTGTAACAATTGAGAAGTGTGTAGCTTGTGCTTTAGGAAAACATCATCGTAAATCTCACAAACCAAAACTGGTCAATACTATCTTCTCGGTTTTTCAATTGCTTCATATGGACTTGTTTGGTCCGACTCATGTTTTGAGTATTTCTCGCAGTTCATATTGTATGGTTATAACTGATAACTACTCATGTTTTACTTTGGTGTTTTCCTTGTAAAATAAGAGTGAAACTGCAGAATTGATAAAGCGCATTGTGGTGCTAATGGAAAATCAACTCAACTTGAAGCTGAAAGGAGTTCGATGTGACAACGGCACTGAATTCAAAAACTCAATGTTGACTCACTTTTGTGCCAAAAAAAGGGTGTGCTCAGACAATACAGCTTAGCTCGTACACCGCAACAAAATGGTGTAGCTGAGAGAAGGAACATAAATCTATTGAGGATGCTAGAACCATGTTGTGCGACTCGAAGCTATCTCTATTCTTCTGGGCTGAAGCGGTCAACACAGCATGTTATATTCAAAATTGGGTGTTTATCAACAAATCACATATTAAGACTCCTTATGAGATTGTTTATGGTCACAAGCCAACTGTAGCACACTTTCGTGCCATTGGATGTCCACGTACACTACTGAATCTCGAATCAACTCCAAAGTTTGGAGCTAAAGCTAATGGTTGCTACTTTGTTAGGTATGTTGGTCGTACTGCCTACAGAATTTACAATAAGGAAACGAAGTAGATTGTGGAATCTTATGATGTGCGCTGGCTAGAGGAGAATGAAACCTATGCTCGTGTCGGTCCTGATTGGTTATTTGATTATAATGAATTGTTTATGCCATTTAATGTGTTTCCAGTTGTTGATTCAGGAAACTCAGGTGCAGGGGCTTCGAAATTTGTTGATGAAGAAAAGGACATTTTTTATGTTGGTTTTCAAAAGTCTCTGATACTGTGTATCGATCCGTTGGAATCATCAAATATTGCTCAGCCTCTGTCTTCAAGTCCACCAGAACATGTTACTGAGACGAGTTCATCACAAAAGTCTCCTGAAGAATGTGATTTTCATACAGCTGAGACACATGCGGCCGATGTTTCATCAGTAGAGGGGGAGAGCACCATTCGTCAAATATTTGGTAGTACTTTATTTCCAGATGTCATACCAAACGAATACATTTCTAGTATCTCGTACTTGCACAGTACCTCGGCATCTGGATGGAGGAATCCGCTCTCGGGACTCCTTGAAGATCCAACTAACTTTCCTACTACGAGGTTTTTTCCCGATTGTTATGTTCCAACAAAGATTCAATGGGATCATCCAATCGAGAACTTCATAGGTCCACTTGAGACACGTGTATCAACCAGAAATCAAGCAGGACATGTCGCACCCCAACTTAGGGCCTAGGCGTGTGACCAATAGTTGGTATCTGTTATGAAAATATATCAGAGTTTTAGCGGAAGTCTTTATTTATAATAAAATATTAATATATATTTTGAAACTTTTATTTATAATAAAATATTAATTTTATTAAAAACTTCTCGGATAATAAATACCAGAGTGTTTAATTTATAAACCTCGTTTAATTTTTTTACAAATCATATTGTTTATAATTTTTAATAATTTAAAACTGAGTAATCTCTACCTTGCGAGCATTTATATTTTTGAATGGCTCTAATTCCTTGCTACCTGTGCTTAACTTTATTTTTTGTATGGTGTGGGGGAAAAATACGTCAGCGATATGCTGGTGAATCGTTGACTCTAAAAAAATTTATAAAACTCTTTGACTGACAAGAGAGTTTTCTGGAACACACTCAGCAGAAATGTCATCTTATTTCTGGGATTGTGCCATTGCCATACAAACACAATTACGGTTCTCCGAGAACTGACGCCCATTGGAGAACTTTTATTATGATCTCTAGTCTGCGGCCACGTAACCTTGACTGATAGACTAGATTGATTATGTTTGGATCCAGACACATGTGTACTCAGTCTGAGTTTGCTTTTTATTTTCTATTTTGTATATTAATAGGGATCATGTAATCCCATAAATCTTTATTTCACTGTCTTTGTTTGAGATGAACAACCCGTTTATCTTGACAGATTGAAAAGGTTTAACGTATTCACCTGTGATTGTCTGTTCTGAATGATGTGGTGATCTCGTTTGAAAACCTTTGTGAATGAATGAATGATTGACCTATAATGAAATAGGTTTATATAAATACTCGGATCGTCTCTTAATCTGGCTACAGACCTTTAGTCTAGTTTTGATAGCTTAAACATTGATTGATCATTTGTTTGTAAAAAATATTTTGGAGATGGATTCCTTTTCTTTATTTGCTAATCATGTACCATGTTTCTTCTTTAAGAAGAAATGTTTATGATATGTTTCTTCTTCAAGAAGAAACGTCATTTATCTATAACCTTTGTATGTTAAGTCTCATTTACCTAGACTTTCGGCATCACTTCCGTACTTGCACGAATATCGAAGTATTCTTGATCTACCTTTCTTAGCATGCACGTACTTTGAGGCCGAATTTCGGGTTATTTTAGGGTGGTAATCACTTCGAGGAAATGTCGGGTATTTGGCACGGTTTAGGAGGATAATTATTATCGGATCGACGGCACGAAACCCGAGGTATAGAGAGAAAGATTTTCTAGAGAGAGAATGGGATTTTGGTGTGAATGAGGAACATTCCATGACCTTTATATTTATAGGCTGAAACTGGGTCCCATCGCGATACGCGATGGACCCTTCCTTATGGTCATCGCGTATCGCGATGACTCATGATGCTCAGAGACTGCCACGTGTCTCCACCTGGCCTGACACATCTGCCACGTGTTGCCACATGGTCTGCCCCGTCTGCGACGTGTTGATGTGTCATCAAGGACCATCGTGTATCGCGATGTCCTTATGGTGGGACTCATCGCGTATCGCGATGGGTCCCTGAATACAATTTTTTTCATTTTTGTTCATTGTCTTTTGGTAGCTTGTCATGCCTAGGCTAACTCGCAATGTCCAGAAATACTATGGAGGCTCTCAAGCGGCTCGCGGCGATGTGAGTGTGCGAAGTGCTCTATCAAAGCGCCATATTACACCCAACGCCCTTCGCCGTCGCCCGAGCCCGTGCGCGTGCGCATCGTGTGCTCCTCACCCTCTGCTAGGACCACTTGTGCATGTTTGGCATAAAAGAATATTATTATGGAAACTTATTTCCTTATAAAGTGTTTCCATTTCTTTACCACTTTCCATGTGGGATAGATTCCATATTCCTTATTTATACCCATGTGGAATGCTTGCACTTTCTTGCATCTTTCCATGTGGGATGGGTTTTTCTGTCTTCCATACCCTTTATATGAGATAGATTTTCTTTATGGAATGTTTTAATCTTCTTATTTCCTTAACATAAAATAATTATATTTTCATTACCTAAGTTTTCTCATTTCTTATTTTGAGATTATTTTTTATCCTTCAACTTTTCTAAGTTGTCAAATTTGGATCTAAATTTTGGGGATGTTACGTCCTCCCCACCTTGGAATGAATCTTGTCCTCGAGATTCATTGTGAGTGATTCCTTGCTTATCGATTTGCTACCAGATTCTTTCTAATCCGTTTCTTGAGTTTATCTCGGATTGTTTGAATGGTTGCAAATTCCTGATTTGTTGTTAACTCACATTTTTGGATGATGTTTTCAGTTAATAATTCAAAATATCGTAAGTAATTGTAAATTGCGAAGCACAGTGGCCGGTTGTTTTTAACTATTTACCTTACCTTTGTATACTAAACATTTACTGTTGTTAACAAGATTGCTTCTTGGATTCAGTCTATCAAATCCTTTTAATTTACTTATCTTGATACTTTTCAAGATTTCCATATTTTGAGTAATGATATTCTTTACATCATGATCTTGACGGATTCCTTCCGTTTATTTCCATCAATTATACTCTTGAACTTTAAATGTTCGGATAACTGATTTTCCTTAAGTAGACATATATGTCTTAGTTTAATTCGTCAGTTTCATCTTTCAATAGATGATAGTTTCTTGTAAAAAAATTTAACTATCTCATTTCCTTTGCATATATAAGCATTATTGTGTAAAGACACGATCTATAAGCTAATATCTTTCTTTATACATTAGGGATTTAAATACCCTTATACAGTTACAAAATTTCTCGTTTAAAACGAGATTACAAACAATTTACAAGAGTTAACTAAACTATTAGTTATATCTAATGCCCTTGGATTTTAAACATTCATTTGGCATACTCTTGTCTTCTTCTATTCTTGATTGTCGGATGCTTCTTTTTTGTTCAATATCTTTGTTTTAGTTTTTCCTTTCTTAGCACCGCTTTCACTTACGTTGTTTGTCTTAATCGGACATTCGGAGCTGAGGTGTCCGTTTTCTCCACAACTAAAACATACAACTGTTTTTCTTCTGCAATCGTCTTCCGAATGACCGAGTTTCTTGCAAAAGTTGCATGTGATCAATGGAATATTTTTGGGAAAGTTGGTTGGTCTTAAACATTTTCCGTGATGTCTTTTGACACAGCTTTGGCAGATTGGTCTTGTAAATTTAAAAAACCCTTCCTCCTTTTCTTTGTTTTTCTTTGTTTTCTTTTCCTCGGTTTATTCTTTCTTTCCTTTGCCATTCTTATCATCTTTTTGATTTCTGATAAGACCATTCATAAGGTAACCGGCTAATTCCATGGTTGAATCAGCGGTTTGAGGCAAATGAGATCATACCATATCTCTAATTTCCCGAGGTAAACCCCAAATGTAGCGGGTTACTTTGTTGGATTCGGGTATTACCAAGTGTGGTACCAATCTACAATACTCATGAAACTTAGTATTGTATTCTTTGAGATTTGTGCCTTCCACCTTGAGGTTCAAAAACTTAGTTTGAATAAGATCGATTTCATGCATGGGAGAGAACTTTCGTAACACCAGTTCTCTGAATTCTTCCCACTTCAATTGGTACATAGTTTCTCTACCTTTTGACATGATTAGGGTATTCCACCATTCCAAAGCTTCACCTTTAAAGTATTGAGAGGAATACTGAATCTTTTGATTTTTAGTACATTGACTGACGATAACAATGGATTCGATTTCTTCAAGCCATCGTACAGCTGATATGGCACTTTATCACCATAGAATTCTTTTGGTCCAAATTCCTTGAAGTTCTTAAAACTACTGCTTTGAATTAATAGTTGTTTCTTGAAATTACGATTGAATTTTCTCTCAGCGTTGGAGCTATAAACACTTTCTTCATGATGAGAAGGTTTTCGGTATGGATGAGTTCTAGAAGATTTATTTGAATGCTCTATTTTACTTTTGGGTGACCCTTCTATCATTGCATCGATGAGGGGACTCATTGCGTTTTGAATCAATTTCTTGAATTTTGACCAGATACTGCTCAGGAATCTCCTGTGCAGGTTCTGTCACATCTTTGTTGCTCCTTTGAATTGAAGCGTCGTCATTATTCCCTTGATTGTTTTGGTTAGACATTCTGTAAACAGAATAGATTTTAGTCTAACGGAATTTCTTATTTATTTACTAATGATTGAATCTTTGTTACAAGAGTGTGACATTGAACAATTGATATGTGTACAAAAGATTAATTTGTTTACGAAATGTTTATTTAATTCTATCGCATTTCGAGGATATTTCTTTCTAATCTTTCATGAGATTGTTCGGTTTATAATGACACAGTCTACTTATTTATTCTTTATTTTGAGAATTGGATGTTTGGGATAATCGTATGAAACGATCATTTTCCGAGTATCTTAATGATAGTAGTTGATGGATTTCTTGAGAGGCATCAATACTTTCTTGTTTTGTATTCTTGAAATAGTTAGTACATACCTTGTATACAAATAGACCACAAGAATTTCTATAATTCTTTTTCTAGGTCTGTTTCATTTTATCCTTGCTAGTTATTTCATGAAGTGTTGACTTGAGATTAATCATCTTTTTTTTAAACTTTGTCCACCTGGACCTTTCCTTTATTTTCTAGCTATTACTCTCTTACATCCAAATGTGCTTGGAAGAATTATCTTAAGACTTTGTGCAATCTTTTCTTGACATTATTCTCTAAAATATTCATTACTAATTTCGAGGAAATTTACATACATCTCTTATTTATGTTGTTACAAGATTGCACGACATTTATTACAATTGCATTTGTTTACAACTACTAAGATTCTTATTTCTTCCATCGATTAATCAGTTTCTTGATGTTGTTGTCTTTGTTGGTGTTTTCTCCTTTTCTCTTTTTCTTTTCGCCTTTCCACAGCATCCATTTCTTCCTTCAGCATTGCTTCAGCTATTTTAGTGACATTGATTTCATAATGAGTTGAATCATCTTCAGTGTTATACATTTCCATTTTTTAACGTTCACCTTCAGTGTGGGTAAAGTATAGATCTTGCATTATTGAATAATATTCCTGTCCCTGAGGATTTTCTTTTGAATAAGTCATTACTTCCTGATTGTGCGAAAATATATATAAATAAAACACGAATCCCGACTAAGCTTTAAAAACCAAACAACCTATCCTAGTTCACACAAACGGCAAGTGTACCGGTCGCGTATAGCAAAGATAAGGATAGTCCGGATATCGAATTCGAAGACACGTGAGAACGGCTCAGATTATAAACCCTAATCCAAGTCCTACCTAAAAATATTTAATTGATTTTGTTATTTTTTTTATCTTATTTTAATTAATTAACTAACTTACTTAACTTAACGAAACTGACAAGAAAATTTAACGAAACTTAACGAGGTTTTAACAAATATGGAGAAACGACTACCTAGGCAAGAATCCTATTGACGGTTCAACGGCTAACGGAATTAACTAATCACACGACACCGGGATCTTAAAATAATTAACTAAGACTTATTAAAGTTTTAGCTAGATCACCTCTCGGTCTCACCAACTAACCCTCACAAATCTAAGAAAATTTAATTAATGCACCGGTAAAAAGATTACTAAGGTACCCTACTGACGCATCTCCTCTCGGACTCAACGACACAAAACCCGCTAAAAATTGGTACTAGCAATTATAGGGATAAAGGGGTAACAATATTTAACTCGATCTAAGACACATATTTTCACACAAAACTAAACAGGACAAGACCAAAACTCGCTCTCGCGCAATTCTAACCTAACCGAATAAAGACGCGAGACAAACCGACTCCCTATTACCTCTCGGTCGCAAGGAAGGTGAAACTATTGAATTTTAATAAGTAATTGCACTCAAGATTCTTATGGTCGTGATAACCACAAACAGATCAAAAACACCAAGTCTAAGACCTAAACGAATAACCCTAACCAAACGATACAAAATCAATCAATCAAGGAAATAAGGAGAATCACATGCAAAAATTATATAAAAACAATAACTAACACATCCAAGATCGAATTATGTTGGTGCATGATGTCAGTAGTTCAGTGTCGAGTGTCTGTAATCGTGTTAGTTAGATTTGAGTTTTGTATGTAAGCGAAGTTGCTAACAAGTTCGCTGGTATGGGCGAACTTGTTAGACAAGCGAAGTTAGGGACAACTTCGCCTGAACATGCCAGGCGAAGTTGTCGTGTCTATATAAGCTGTTTTATTTACGGCTTATTTATATAGAATTCAGTTTATTCGTGTATTCGAATCAGAGAGTTTTGTATTCAGTGATCATAGTATCACGTGTTTACGGTTGGAATACAACGTGTGTTTGATTATCGTATCGTGTGTTAGCTCGTAGTGTTTTCTATACTCGTAACGTCTTACGTAGGGATTCCGCACCTACGTAGAACGCGATATCTCGTGTAGATCCGGCTGGGAACCTACAATTGTTATCAGAGCTTTTGCTCGATTGTGTGGTTCGAGATTATCACGCGGGTGTAGAAATCGTTCCGTTCGACTATTCGCGGGACGAGTTTTCTGAGTTTTTGTGCTATACTCACCTCCTACAATCATAAACAACCCATAACACCTTCACAAACCTCGAAAAACACAGAAATCTAATCTGCAGAAAGTTCGTGTTCATCAGGCGAAGTTGCCGTCACTGTTAGTAGGGTTTCGGCGAAGATATAGGGTTAAGCGAAGTTATCCACAACTTCGCCTACCTCTTCAAGTTCGCTTACCTCAAGCGAAGTTACCCACAACTTTGCCTACCTCCCAAGTTCGCTCAACTTAAGCAAAGTTATTCTCAACTTCGCCAATCCGGCGAATTTAAGAAAGTGAGCGAAGTTACAAATTCACGCGAAGTTAAGTCTTAAGCGAAGTTATCCACAACTTCGCCTACAGTGCTGTTTGAAAATAAAATTTTTGATTTTCGGATTTCTTTGAATTTTGTGAAAGATGTCTTCGATAAACATTACTGAACTGGTAAAGATGGAAGTAGAAGCGGGTTCGGCTACAAAGGCACCTAAGATGCTTAAGAAAACTGATTATGTAGCGTGGAAAGATCGTTTTGAACAATATGTCAAGTACCAAGATGCTAAGATGTGGGTGTGCATACAAGATGGTTACATTCCACCTACTACTGAGTATGAGGGTCGTGATCAGATCAAGAAATACAAAGAGATGGAAGAAGAAGAGAAGAAAATGTATGAGGCCGAAAGCAAAGCTCATGCAGCAATTACAATTGCTCTTCCACAAGAGATTCTGCACACTTTCAGAAAGTATAAAACTGCTAGAGAGCTTTGGGAAGCACTTGAGAACCGGTTTGAGGGTAACGTGGGAATTCGTGTGTCAAAGATTAAACTACTAAAAACCCAATTCTCGGTCTTCAAGTATCTGAAGAATGAATCACTTGATGATATCATCACTAGATATTATCATCTGATGACTGAACTCAGCAACTATTCAATTGTTTACAAAGAAGATGAGATTGTTGAAAAGCTTCTTGATGCTCTCCCACCGAAATGGGAGATGTATACTGTGTTGATGAGAGAAGACAAAGACTTTGCTGACTATGACCTGGAGACAGCAGTTAACAAGCTAAGAACGTTTGAACTGAACATGGTACGAAAGGAGACACCTACCGATCAGGTTCAAGATCCGGGTATGTATGGTGCAAAGGTTAACTCAGGATCAAGTTCGAAAACTGAATCATCTGCTTATTACTCTAAGGGAGAGTCAGGCGCTAACTCAACACACGAAGGACATGTATCTCTCAACATGAACGGTGATGTGTGCTTTGTAGCTGGAGGATCAAATGCTTCTCAACCTCAAGCGACCAAGGGTAGTTTTTCCCCAAGTGTGTCAAGCAACAACTACTCGAAGATGCCCATGAGTGTTAAATCTGCTGAACAGCAGATTGCTCTCTATGCATCTTTTATTGCTTCATATGATAATTACATTCAGGGTAAGATTGTTGATCCTGCAATTTTGGATGAAGACTATGATCAGATCGATGCTGATGATCTGGAGGAGATGGATCTGCAGTGGCAGATGGCTATATGATTGTCAGAAGGGTTAAGAGGTTCATGAAGAAGACTGGCAGGAAGTTTGTCAGAGAGAGGCCAGGGTTTGATAAGTCGAAGGTACGCTGTTACAACTGTCAGTAGAATGGCCACTTTGCAAAAGAATGCAAAAATGAAAGTGTAGAACGCAGTCAAAACAGATCTACACAGCATAGTGGTAGTGGTAATGACTATAGAGCCATGATTTCCAGACAGAACGAGGAGTACAACTGGAATCTGCATGTTGAAGAAGTATTTGAACAGGCCAATTTGGCAAAAATCGAAACTGCAGATAGTGAGAAGGGAATTGGCGAAAATGAAGCTTACATGGCAGATGTGGCAGACCAGCTCTCCGAGGTAAGTACCGAACTCCCTTGTACTAAGTGTGAACATCTGTCTGAACAACTGACAACTATAATTGATCAGTTTGTTAGTTTGGATGCGCAATTTAAAATTTTAAAAGATGATCATCATTTCACTAAAGCTAGAGAAAATAGTTACAAAGTAAAAATTAAAGCTAGTGAGAAAGATATTAAAAGTCTTAAAGCAAAGCTTGCTGAAAAAATTCAAGTGATTGATCTTAGCTATGAAGTTCTAGAAGAGAAAACCAAACTAATAGCTGAAAGGGAAAAACAGATAGCTGATCACCAGGTAAAAGTGGTGGAACTTAACAGGAAACTTGAGCAATTCAGAAATTCTTCCGCTATACTTGATCACCTCGTTAGTGATCAAGGTTCTCCAAAAAGGGGAGGAATTGGTTATCATGAAGTTCCACCACCTTTCAATCATAATTACACTTATGACCCTAGTAATCAGAAATCTGTCGATGTTGACTATGGTCAGACAGTTCCGGTTAAAGTAACGATTAAAGAACCAGAAGTTAGTAAAGGCGAAACAAGTAAGCCTGTTACTAGTGTTAAGATTTCTGCTCCTAGTCCTGTCTCATCTAACTCAGAAAAGTCTTCTGAGTCGAGTGAGATAAAACAAGAGGAAGCGTTACCAAAAAGTGGAGAGAAAAATAAAACACCTGAAAAGAAGTCTCCACTAAACCCGTATGTCCCACCATATGTGAGACAAACGGGCAGTAATACAACCTCAACATCTAAGACAACTTTTGATAAGAAAGTTGGACACAGGAGTTGTTTAGATGTAATCAATTAGGACACCTTGTTGCTGATTGCCCTCTGAAACAGAAATTCAGAGGTGTGAGGACTTCAAAATCTGAGAAAAGAACTAACGTTAATCAATATAATGGTAAAAATGAAAACCCATCAAAATTCAGAAATTGGACTAATCAAGGTTTTCAAAGAAATAGATCTCAGTTTTTCACTGCTAACAACCAAACCTTAGTTAATAATTCTTTTAATTCACGAAGGTTTGGATGGCCTCATAGTCAATCCACAAGAAGGTATCCTGTTAGGACTCACAGAAATTATTATGATACTAACTTTGGACAGCCAAGGTACGGAATGTATCGACCCAAGACCAATCGGTCTTGGGTCCCCAAATTTTAATCATCTGCTTTAATCGTGCAGGAACAGTTGAACAGGGCTGCCAACAATCAATGGGTTGTGGATAGCGGCTGTTCCCGGCACATGACGGGTAACAAGAAATTGTTACACGACTTGAAACCTGTTCAAGGAGGAAGAGTGAGTTTCGCAGGAGAGAGCGGTGGAAGGATTACAGGAATAGGGACGGTGTCGAATGGAAAGATGACTTTGGAGAAAGTAAATTTTGTTGAAGAGTTGAAGCACAATCTGCTGAGTGTTTCGCAGATCTGTGACAAAGAGTACACCGTACATTTTACAAAGAATGAGGCGATCGTGCTATATCCTGGTTTTAAGATACCAGAGGATTGGATTGTTATGAAGGCTCCAAGAGTGAAGAATATGTATATCATGGACATGAGGTCTACTGAGATGGCCACAGAAGAATCGTGTCTTCTGTCAAAAGCAACTGAATCGGAGTCCGAGTTGTGGCATAGGAGAATGGGGCACATTCATCTTCGGAAAATGAACTACCTTGTCAAAAATGGGCTTGTGCTGGGTGTTCCCTTGAAGAATTTCAACTTTGAAGACAAATGCTTATCATGCAAAAAGGGAAAGCAACACAAGAAATCCCATCACACCAAGAAGGTCAATTCAATTGTCAGTACCCTAGAATTACTTCACATGGATCTCTTCGGTCCCGTGAATGTAAGAAGTCTAGGAGGAACATCTTACTGCTTGGTGATCACTGATGATTTCTCTCGATATTCCTGGGTATATTTCCTGAAGTCAAAGGATGAAACAGTGCAGATGGTAAAGAATTTGATTACCAAGGTTGAGAATATTATAAGGAAACGGGTTAAATTCATCAGGAGTGACAATGGAACTGAGTTCAAGAACAATGAGATGGAAATCTTCTGCTTACAGAAGGGGATAGAACACCAATACAGCGCACCGTATACACCGCAACAAAATGGAGTGGCTGAGAGGAAGAACAGAACCTTAATTGAAGGAGCTAGAACCATGCTGGCTGATTCGAAACTTCCCGTGGTGTTCTGGACTGAAGCTGTTGCAACAGCCTGTTATATCCTTAATAGAGTGTTAACTGTTAAAAGATTAAATAAAACCTGTTATGAACTTATTCATGGGAGAAAGCCCAACTTGAGTGGTCTTGAACCATTCGGGTCCCCGTGTTCGATATTAAAGACCAATTCTAAATTTGGTGAAGTAGCCGACGAAGGAATCTTAGTCGGATACGCTGTTGGAACTCCCAACAGGCGGGTCTTTAATACATCGACCAGCAAGGTTGAGGTGGTGTGTAACACTGATATCACAAGTTACAAATCACCAAAACCAAGCACGGGACCCGCTGGGGTTTTCGACTATGATAGACTTTTTAAATCTTTTAACATACCTTATTTGGATTGTGCAGAAGTTGAAGAAAGACTTGCTACGAAGATGATTTGCGATGAGGAAGAAACCTTGGTGCAACGACCACAATATGATGAATGTCAGCCTTCCTCGTCAAATGCTGTCAATACCCCTGCTGCCTCTACTGAAGAGGAATTCATCAATCCGTTTCACTCTCAACATCAATCACCCATTGATGAGCTATCTTCGAACTTGGAAGATAATCTGAATGTCAGTTCGGTTCCGACTACGAGGATTCACAAAGATCATCCTTTGGAGAATGTGATAGGTGATCTGTCCGATGGTGTACAAACAAGAAAAAGCTTGAATGAGCACACCTGTGTTTACACAAGCATTAAAGAATCAGGCATAATCAACGAGTGCTTGTACACCTGCTTCATCAGCCAGATTGAACCAAAGAACTATCAAATGGCTCTTAAGGACAGCTCGTGGGTCGAAGCCATGCAAGAAGAGTTAGCTCAGTTTAAGGAAATGGAAGTATGGAACTTGGTTGCAAAACCAAGGAATGTGCATGCGATTGGCACAAAATGGGTCTTCAAATGCAAGAGAGATGAGAAAGGGATTATTATCAGGAACAAGGCGAGGCTGGTTGTTAAAGGCTTTAATCAACAAGAGGGGATTGATTACAATGAGGTGTTTGCTCCTGTGGCAAGATTGGAAGCCATTCGGCTGTTTTTGGCATTTGCTGCTCATAAGGAGATGAAGGTCTTTCAGTTGGATGTGAAGAGTGCGTTCCTAAATGGTAAAGTCGATGAGGTTGTGTACGTTGAGCAACCTCCGGGTTTTCCTGACCCTGACTTTCCCGATCACGTGTACAAGCTAAGTAAAGCGCTGTATGGACTACATCAGGCACCTCGTGCCTGGTATTCAACCTTATCAGATTACTTGCTTGAGAATGAGTTTGAAAGAGGTAAAATTGATAGCACATTGTTCTTCAAGAGAAAGGGTAGCGACTTTCTGCTGGTGCAAGTCTACGTGGACGACATTATCTTTGCTGCATCAAAAGTCTCCATGTGTCAGGAGTTTGAGGCCGTCATGAAGAAGAGATTTGAAATGAGTGCTATGGGTGAACTAACTTTCTTTTTAGGATTGCAGGTTGATCAGAAGAAAGACGGGATGTTCATTCATCAGACGAAGTATGTCCATGATGTTCTCAAACGTTTCAAGATGGAGGACAGCACTCCATATGATACTCCAGTCTGCGTCAATCACAAATTGGGTGCTGATTCAGACAACGATGCAGACGTGGACCCAACCCAATATCGGGCAATTATAGGTTCTTTAATGTACTTAACTGCTTCTAGGCCTGATATAATGTTTGTTGTTTGTCTTTGTGCACGCTTTCAGGCAAACCCAAAAGAATCTCATTTGAAGGGTGCAAAGAGGATACTTCGGTATCTCAAAGGCAAGCCGAAGCTGGGGTTGTGGTACTCGAGAGGAGGAGACTTGGAGCTAGTCGCTTACACAGATTCTGATTATGGAGGGTGCAATCAGAGTCGGAAGTCTACAACTGGTGGATGTCAGTTTCTTGGTGGCAGACTAGTGTCGTGGCAATGCAAGAAGCAGACCTCAGTCGCAATTTCAACCTGTGAATCAGAATACATGGCAGCATCCAACTGTTGCTCCCAGGTTCTTTGGATTCAACAACAGTTGCGCGATTATGGTCTGAATTTCTCACTTACTCCTATTTGCATTGATAACACTGCTGCTATCTCAGTAACTAACAATCCCGTGAAGCACAGTAAAACTAAACATATTGACATACGTCATCATTTTATACGGGATTGTGCTAAGAAGAAACTGATTGTGCTCGAAAAGGTTGACACGTTAGATAATTTCGCTGACTTGTTCACGAAAGCGTTTGACAAATCTAGATTTCAAAACCTTGTTGAGCTGAATGGGATGATCAATCCCGAGTAACCATGCTTTATGTTTTTGATTAAAAAAAAAAACGTCACTATCGCTTAGAATTATGTCGGTTGTCTCAGTTTGAATGACATGTTTGGTCCTCATTTCTACTTGTAGAATATGAGGATAGCCATTAACCAGATGACTGAAAGTGACCGGGGCGGTTTATGATGTGTTTTCATTCTTTCGCTGAAAATTAGTCGATCACACTTAGTTAGAAGGACACATACTAGTATGTGGTCGGTCCAGCTGATCCATTGGTTCTTCGGGATAGCCGTTTCCCTGAAGACTTTGATTTGGTCGGGACGATTGAAGTTAAATTTTTTCTTTTCGGGAGATGAAATTATTTTTCAAGTCTACTACTTCGTAAGAAGTTACTTTACTATGTTTAACAGAAAATTGATCCAACCTTGGAAAGTGATAGATATACTGATTCTGTGTGCTTAACTAGTAAAGTTATTAGGCTTAAAAGACTTTAGAACAGTCATTGTATGTCATGGTAGCTTTTTATGGTGCGTAAAAGTAGAAGTGATACTAACTAAATCTACTCGATTTTATGTGGAAACTCCTTAAGAGTTGTGCATGTCTTCATACATATCTTTCCGAATGATAGGCAGAAAAGCGATTACCCAGTCATACACGAGCCCGTGAGTGTTTTGATTCCCGTGAAGATAGCGTGTCAAGACGCTGCAGTGATCCAGATTCGGGACTTGCAGTTATTTTCTACTTGAAGTTGTGTATATACATGTTAAATAAAAAAAAAATTCTAGAGTTCATAATGTTAATGATTATCAATCAAGACGCAAGAAGGTGAACGGGAAGCAGAGTCTGAGATCGAAGAGTAATTACTACTTAATCAGACACTACGGGTCGAGGTCAATTCGGGGTGACTTGGGGAAAGCCAAATACGCTTTTTGGGTACTTGAGCTCCGTGTGAGGAGCAAACCTGAGCTCCGTCCTCGACATACTTCACTTTTTGGGTACTTGATCAACCCGGGGTATGTGCCTGCTCGTGGGGACGAGTTTAGGGACCCGGCACCACAACAAGTAGGAGCACCTCAAGCTATACCTGCTGCTCCTTTTGTGTCACCGGAGGAGACCGTTGACCTTGACGCAGCGTTTGGCGGTCAGGGATTTTTTGACATGGATCGGGTGGATCCAGAGGAGAACGTACAGGTCCCGGTTGAACGTGCTTCGGGTGTGAATGTTACTAGGACAGCTGCTACGGTGGCTGGTTCTGATTCTGATAATGAAGTGGCAGAGGCAAGAAGGATTATGGTAACTCGAGAAAGACTACATGGGAAAAGAAAGATAACAGATGATGACAGTGAGTCAGATTATGAGGAAGAGGTACAACAGTTGATCCGGAGGTCAAGAAGGGAACGGATAGGTGCAGGATCGGGAGCCGGTGAGAGCTCTAGGGTGGTACGTTTCACTCCACCAGCACTATCTGGTATGACAATGGTTCCCTCATCACTACAGGTTACAAGGCCAAGCGCTACGGTTGTTCCCGTGGTGGCTACCTCATCTACATTTGGCCTCCCATCCACTCCTTTCCAACTTTCGGCTCCTGAGATCGTTTCGTTGCCGCCTCCGACTGTTACTCCATCGGAGGTCGTGGCACAATTTATC
The DNA here is from genome assembly GCF_021521415.1 of Bidens hawaiensis. Classification (NCBI taxonomy): domain Eukaryota; kingdom Viridiplantae; phylum Streptophyta; class Magnoliopsida; order Asterales; family Asteraceae; genus Bidens; species Bidens hawaiensis. The sequence goes on along the minus strand of NW_027501158.1, from coordinate 64,238 downwards.
GAGTCGACTGTTGTGGCCACTGCAGGGTTATCGGTGACGATACCACCTACGGTTACGTCTATTTCTACTTCTGAGGTCCCGGTGACATCGGAAATCCCTCCTCAGTACACTCAAGATATATCGCATATGAGGTTCGATTTTGATGCAACCCTATCAGACTCTGAACGAATAGCAGCACTTGAACGGGTCGTGGCAGGGCAGTCAAGGATTAATCTTATCCAGACCCAGGCTATTCAACGCCTAGTTGCAGAGAATCAGATGCAGTCGTCCCTGCTGGTAGAACATGGAAAAATCATAGATGCTTTCAAGGAGTTCTTGGCATCTCAGGGGGAGACGAGCTGTAAAGGCGATGAGTTGAGGACCAAGAGACGAAATGATAGAGACGATGATCCCAATGCATCGAAAGGTGCAGGTGGTGAGTTGCCAAGAACTGATCAAGCTCTTGGAACTTCCACAACTCAGGGGGAGTCGACAACTGCAGCTGGTGGTGATGATGTGGTGGTAGTGGACGTAGAGGAGATGGATGATGGTTTGGTTGGTGATGATGATGTACTACCGAGTGATGTGATAGAGAAGATAGTGGAAGAGAATGTGGAGCATGAGATACCAGATGTTGAGAAGATAGATATGAGTCAACAGATTGGAAGTGATGAGTCTGAATGGGAAGAGCAGCCTAGATGGAAAGAAGGCTATGCTCAGTGGTTCGTCAAAACGAAGAAACCAGCGGTTCCTACAATGTTTAAGAAGAGTTACAACATTAAAGGCTATGCTGAAGCGAAGAAAGGAATTATTTGCTGGATATATGATGATCAGTTGAGGCTCTTCGTGATTAAAAGGTATGACGGTGTTCAGTACTTTAAAAGGATGTTGAGATCGTTGAATACACTGCCAGAATGTGAAGTGAAAGACTTAGCCAGATTGGGATTGATAAACAGAAGTGACGATAATATGGCTAGAGTCATTGGGAAGATTGTGTGGAAAGAGAGTATAAAAGAGAAGAAATTTGAGCTGTTGAAACCACAAAAGGGAAAACTTGTTGAAGACAAGGATAGAGGTTTAAGAGCTGATGGAAAACCTTGGATGATTATGAAGTATAAACCGATCCAGTGTTTGAAAGAAGTGCCGATGAAACAGATGCCCAAGGATGTGCTCAAAGATCTAAAGTGGTGGTATGTAGATTGTGAGACAGCTGAGGCAGTGATGGAAGACGAGGATGAACAAGAGGTGCTAAGAGTTTATGTTCCGATGCACTTGGTAAACTTATCGCAAGCTGATTTGCAGGTGTTGAATGATAAGAAGATATTTTATATTCCTGCTTGGAAAGACGAAGCGAGGAAATATCAAAGAATAGTATCGGTTTGTGTTCGAGAAGGAGTGCATGCTTAAAGATGAAGATAAGAGTGTTGAAGATTACAAGACACGTGTTTGAAGCTAAAGAGATGAAGCTACTGCCAAGGGGGAGTCTGTTGGTGCATGATGTCAGTAGTTCAGTGTCGAGTGTCTGTAATCGTGTTAGTTAGATTTGAGTTTTGTATGTAAGCGAAGTTGCTAACAAGTTCGCTGGTATGGGCGAACTTGTTAGACAAGCGAAGTTAGGGACAACTTCGCCTGAACATGCCAGGCGAAGTTGTCGTGTCTATATAAGCTGTTTTGTTTACGGCTTATTTATATAGAATTCAGTTTATTCGTGTATTCGAGTCAGAGAGTTTTGTATTCAGTGATCATAGTATCACGTGTTTACGGTTGGAATACAACGTGTGTTTGATTATCGTATCGTGTGTTAGCTCGTAGTGTTTTCTATACTCGTAACGTCTTACGTAGGGATTCCGCACCTACGTAGAACGCGATATCTCGTGTAGATCCGACTGAGAACCTAAAAATTATATAAAGCTGTTCAAAAGTAATACGTCGTGTAATTAATAAAAACCAAATAAACCGTCAAACAAAATCAATATTCACCTCTACCTAGGTAGTGCAAATAGTTTAGCTACTCATGCTCATGACCGAAACAAAAATATAATAAGTATTACGTTTCATCGCGAAACAAAATAAATAAATTTGTTAAACAGCTTGCCTGCTTGTTCAATTACTTTGTGATCTGCTCCCCGTTGAATATAAAATCAATAAGACTTGATTTTATTCAATGTTTAACACACCAGCCGCCACCAAGTTTGACCACAAACAAAACAATTAGTTTTTGTGTTTCTTTTCTTCCTCCCAAAATGCCGATCGGAATCCAGGTCTTCTTTTTTGGTTAGGGTTTTTTCTTATATATATATGTTATAATATATAATACAAGTAAGGCTTGTATGCCTACTTGTGGTGTTCTTTTTTTAAACATTTTAATTCTTTTTTCCAAACTTATATTCTGATCAGTTAAAGCAATTAATTGTTCAGACAATTTCTCGCATTGTTCACATTGTGGTTTAGAACATACCTCTGAGAGTTGATCGTTCATCTCAGCCATGTAGGCTTGGTCCTCCATTTTCATATCTTTCTGACATACTGTTCACCATGTTTTCCAGTTCACTGACCTCTTCTACCTGAATGTTCCAATTATATCCACCTTCATGTTGAGAAACCATAGCCTTCGTCTCAGCTCCATTCCATTCTGAGAAGTTGACATGTTCTGACTCCTTTCAACCATTTCATTAGTACATTCTCTCGCAAAGTGTCCATTTTGTTGGCAATTGTAACATCGAACTTTGGACTTGTCGAATCCCGGTCTTACCCCCACGAACTTTCTTCCTGTATTTTTCATGAACCTTTTCACCCTTCTCACGATTAGAGGTGCACAAAAAAACCGGTTCCCGAACCGGTTTGGCGGTTTAAACCGGAAACCGGTTTTTAAAAAAACCGGTTTTTTAAAAACCGGTTTGACCGGTTTACAAACCGCCGGTTTGTATATCGGTTTTAAGTTTTAGAGCCAAAACCGGTTTTGAAACCGGTTATAAAAAAACCGGTTTTTTTTTAATAACCGGTTATAAAAAAACCGGTTAACCGGTTTTTTTATAAACCGGTTTTTTTATAACCGGTTAACCGGTTTTTTTATAACCGGTTAACCGGTTAAACCGGTTTTGAACGTTGTATAACGGGCATATAGCCGTTTTTTTTGGTTTTTTGACCGTTTTTTATGGTTATTTAAAAAAAAAAAACCGGTTAACCGGTTAAAAACCGGTTTTTAAAAAACCGGTTAATAAAAAAAACCGGTTTATTAACCGGTTCTAACCGGTTTCTAAACCGGTCCTAACCGGTTAGACCGGTTAGGGTTTTGAGATGAAAAAACCGGTTATTAACCGGTTCGGTTTTTTTCCGGTCCAAAAAAAACCGGTCCGGTTAATAACCGAACCGGTTTTTTAAAAAAAACCGATTTGTGCACCTCTACTCACGATCATCGCCATTTTCTATTGAAGATCCATCTCTTCCAAATCATCAGCATCAATCTGATCGTAGTCCTCATCTAAAGTGGTCGGATCTACTATCTTCCCCTTTATGTAGTTCTCATATGAGGCGATGAAAGATGGATAGAGGGCAAATTGTTGTTCAGCAGACTTCACATTCATAGGAATCCTTAAATAATTCATACCTGGAGAATTTGCAGTAGAGCTGCCACTGAAGATTGAGGTTTTGAAAAAGAGCTACCACTAGCAACAATGCATAATTCTCCATCCATGTTCATTATCACTTGACCATCTTGAGTTGAGTTAGTTTCTTCACTAGAGTAGTAGGCATTGGAGCCTACATTAGAACCTGAACTTGGAGAGCCCTTTGCACCATACATTCCCGGATCCTGAACCTGATCAGTAAATGTCTCATTTCTTCTCATATTCAGTTCATAGGTATGTAACTTCTTGACTACCGTTTCTAGGTCAAAGTTTCATACTCTTTGTCTTCTTTCATCAGCACAGTATACATCTCCCATTTCGGTGGAAGAGCATCTAGAAGCTTTTCTTCTATTTCAATCTCAGTATACTTTATGGAGTAGTTGGTCAACTCGGTCATCAAATGGTAGTACCTTGTGATAAATTCATCAAGCGATTCATTTTGAAAGTGCTTGAATACAGAGAATTGAGTTTTCAGAAACTTTGTCTTTGAGTTTCGAATGCCCACATTTCCTTCAAAAAAATTTTCTAATGCTTCCCATAACTCTCGAGCACACTTATACTTTCTGAATGTATGTAAGATCTCTTAAGGCAGCGCCATAGTTATAGCTGTTAAGGCTTTACTTTCTGCTTCATACATTTTCTTCTCATCATCCTCCATCTTATTATACTTCTGTAGTTTCTCACCACCTTTAAATCCTGTCATTGGAGGAATATAACCATCCTGAATACATACCCACGTCTGGTTTGATCTTGTTTTACATTATGAATTGATTGTTTGAACAGTTTATGATTTTGATTATCAAACTTTGCATCACTTTTCTGGTTGTGTTCATCACATGTATGGTTAGCTCTTATGTCATTGAACCAGTAATCGTTAGTCATTGCTTAAAATTGGTTTCATACACTAAACTGGTATTGGGTCAACCGGAGTTCAGTTGTGTCAACAATTCGGTTAGGATATCGTTTGTCCTCACAGCCCAGCTGTTAGGTTTAGTAATTATTGTGAATTAATCTTTATGAATCTGTGATTGGCCGGTTATCCCTTTACCTGAACCTGAAGTGAATCATTCTCTCATAATTGTTTACAGTCTACTTAAATTAATCGTGTTTATTAAATCATCTTTTCTAAACCGCTTGACATCGTTTGTCCGCTTAATATAACAATTAGTATATATGAGCTTTACTTGCACTTTCCACTGATTCTTTATGGAGACGACCTTACTTACTCGTACTAGTTATAAGTATTTAATCTTCATAAATACTTGTTTTTATTAGAGCACGACATCTACATCAAAATGGTGTCGTTGCCGGGGAAACAACGCGCAAAGTGCTAGTTTAGTTTAGTTTTTCATTTTTGTTTTTATTGTTGTCAGTTTTATGCTTGGTATTTGTGTGTCTCTTGTGTGCAGGTCACTCAAGAAGACGTGGAGTTGGGTTTATGACCCACATGAAGGATATAAGGTCGTGGAGGATGATGATTTGGGCTATCCACATTCATATCATGAATCACCTTCACCAAACCCTCAAAGCAGATATGAGTCAAATAATTATAACCAAAGGAACCTCAACCAGCATGGTCGCAACGGGCAGTACCAGAATTATTCACCGCCTCCACCTACTGATCAGGGTTATTATGAGTCAGCTGAAGAGTATGATAGTGATGGGCCCGAGACACCGATATTTGGAAGTTTTCAAGAGGAGGAGGAGGATTGTTACTACCATGATTACTCTCAACCATCATATGAGGATCAAGATGATTATAATCATGACGATGTGAGCACTAGATTAAATGCATTGATGAAGCTAATGAAAGAAGAGATGGAAGAAAGAAAAGAGTTTAATGAAAGCCAAGAAAGATCAAATGATGCCCAAGATAAGCTAATAAGTCAACTATTTGAAGATGTGGCTCAAATTAAACGAGATCGGGAACAGTTGGCTAGTGATGTTGTGGTGGATGATGACATGATAGATAAGGTTCAAGGGATTTCATAGCATGAATTGTACGAAGAGGTTTTGGAGATTAATACCACACCAACTCTGTCAATTACCGACGAGCCAATGAATTTTGCAGTTGTGGTTGAAGATGATGATATTGAGGGACAAAGTTTAGATCTTTTAGGGCATGAACTTGAAAATTTATACCATGTTGAAGACATGGAAACATTTGAATAACCGATAATGGAAGTAATCCAGGTTTTGTTTGATGGTGATGATGTAGTAGGAGAGAATCAAGAGTTGTTGGAGCATAGAGTTGAATACCTAGACACGGCCAAAGGGACATCACCAGCTAAAGAGTCATAACCTGAAATAGTTTCATACTATCCCTATGATCCTCGGTTACACATAATTCATGTTGATAAAGTCAGAGATGATGATTTGAACTTGAATAAAAAGAAGGTGAAGATGAAGAATAATGGGCAAAATGGTAATAAATTGTCTCACATGGGTTCTACAGACATGTCAACCATGAAGAAGAAAGTCTTGACACGGAAAGTTAAATATCGAGTGTAACATCACAAAAATTTTGATTCAAATCCTTCAAGTGTTTAAAGTTCAAGGACCATATTTGAAAATCTGATTTCCTGACTCATCGCGATACGCGATGGATCAAAAGATAACCCATAATGTATCGTTATAGGTCTATCACAAAACCCAAGAAAGAAACAGATAGCGATACGCGATACCCTGAAGCCACAACATCACCGCGTATCACAATGACGTGTTCTGACAAGCAATGACACGTGCCCCTCCATGTGGCGCTGCGTGTCCAGCCACGTGGCAAACGTGGCAAGAGTACTAGGTTACGTGACAAGCCTAGTCGCGATACGCGATGACCTCCGAATAGGTTCATCGCGTATCGCGATCTAATATAATATTACTAAAGAATCTGTTAACCCATCGCTATACGTGATGGATCCTAAGCAAGACCCATCGCAATCAGCACCTATATATAGGGTCATCAGCCCTCATTCCTTCATCACATCAAGTTATAACACTCTCTCACTCTAGAATCACCTCGATAAGCGTTCCCCGACCCTTCTCTAAATCTGTGCCAAAAACAAACTTTCCGCGAAGTACGTGCCATAAACCGACGACGTTGTCTCGAAATACGTGCCACCAATAGACGAACCAACACCCCGCCTCAAAGTGCATGCCGATGAAGTTGACGATTGACGAGCCTCGTTGAGCATGCAAGAAGTGTTGATCAAGATCCTCGATAAGTATGCAAGCGTTGAGGTGCTGCCCTAGAGTCTAGAAATTATAAGCCAACCAAGGTAGGAGTAATGTCCGAAAAAATATTAATATAATATTAAATTGCTTAGACCCTAGTCGAGGATATAAATAAAAGCATAAAGAGATAAATTGAATTCTTTGTTATCAATAAAGTATTGATTATTATTTAAATGATTTTAAATAATAATAAAGAAATAAAGTATATGTTTCTTCGGGAAGAAGAAACGTATTGTTAGAAATTTAAATGATAATTTGAACTAAAGGTTTGAATATCTTTAAATAAATATAAAGTATTTTGAACTAAAAGTTTGAATAGGAAAATATTATCGAGGTAAAGATTATACAAAAATAAACTAAAGGTCTAAAGCTAGATTATTGATCTAGTAATAACAAAAGGTTATACCCGTACTATAGGTCCGAGTAGCTAAAGAAAGACTAATCGATCAGTGAAGTGAAGCTGATCCTTTCAAGGTGAATACGCCCCAAACTTTTATAACTTGTTTAATCGAGTAAAAGTAAATTAATTACATGAGATTACGTATATCTAAAATATTATGAACAAAAGTAATAGTTGGCCATCAGGCTATCGTGTACGTTTGTTTGGATCCTTACATATGTGGTTAGACGGTGGGCACACCGCGCCACACCTGGTTATATGCCTCTGCCACGATGGGCCGTACCTAATTTATGTCCGAGGGAGGGTAATCATGTGTATACAGATGGTAGCTAATTAATCTCGAACGTTGCGGTGTTTGCTTAGCGGTTTCGAGTAGAGCTTAAGTTTATTATTGTGTTTTAAGTTTTCAACTTGATTATACCTAAGAAACGATGGGCCGAGACCTAAGTTATTTCTCGAGGGGTAATTAAGTAAATAAAATATTTTATGCGTCAGCTTATTCACCAGCATGTGTTGCTGGCGTATTTCCAAACTGTTTTACAGGTAAAAACAATAGGCGCTTAAATAATCGAAGTCATCAATAGGCGATCTGATGGATCGGATAATTTTGCTAAATATTAACTTGAATGGTGGTTTATATAAACAATGAATATTTTGTAAACATTAAACGGGTATTTTATAATCCTGTCTTTTGATATGTAAATATTATTATTTTAATCCACACAATATTTCCGCTTTAATCCATAACTCTGATTTAATTACAAAAAGGGTACCAACTGTTGGTCACACACCTAGGCCTAAGATGGGAGAGTGACATCGAGCATATACAGGAAACTCAGTGGGAAAATGGTCAGCTTCGTCCCTGGTCGACATGTGACGCTTCAAAGATAAGGAGGTTAAAGGCTAGATGTGTTAACTATAAGGCGTATATGGGAAATTCAAGGGGAAATGTGCATTCACACCGGACCGTATTCGTTCATTGGACATGTTGAACATGACTGGGGAACCAGAGCCAAGGCATGCTACTTACCGAGAGTATGTGGGAAATTCGGTAGGTAAATGCTCCTTTAAACCACCATAGCCGCCAAATCAGGTAACGGTCCGGCTGAAGACCTTAACAAAAACTTAGCGCTGACCAGGAGGCGACCCGGATTTTATTTTCAATTTGTATTTTATTTTATTTTTTTGTAGTTTGGTTAACTGTTTTATTTACAAGCATACCACTGTAGCAAGAGTCAAGTGTGCAGAGGCTACACATGGAAAAGTCAGAGTTTGCAATGTTTCGGTAAAGAATCATATTGACATGAGTTGCAGCTACCCAAGGTGTGTTCATAATTTGCTATGGGTGATTCGGGTACGTGTATATTTTGGTTGTATCTGAAATTTGTGGGTGTAGTTCACTATAAACCCTAACGAAACCTCACTCGTCCACCCGGGCTACCGGGGGGGTTAAAGTTTTGCAAACGGTTTAAAAAACCTATTCTAACAGTTGTAAGAAGCATGCTTCTACACGTGTGAAAGTTTTCAGATTGTGTTGAGTGATTTGAGGAGCCGGGTTGTTGAGAGGAAGCACAAATATATTTGAGTGGCTTATTTTTCTTATCAAGTGATTTCGTTTTCATAATTCTTTTGGTTTTATTAGTTTTGTTGTTAAAAGTGTAACTGTATATTGTATAAAGTGTTAGGACCATCACATTAAGCCCGTTTTTAAAATTTTTAATCAATCAATTTTAACCCCATCCTCAATAATATATTTTTATCGCTAAAATTTAAACATTGAGGACAATGTCAACCTCAAGTGTGGGGAAGGGGGTAAAATTAAAAATTTTGCCTTATAGTGCCTTGATTGTGCGTAAAAGCCGGAATTGTAAATAATCAATTGCTATTATTAATGCCAAGTAGAGGTCTTTGGTCATGGTCAGTTTTTAAGCTTCTCGAAAGTCTTCCCATTTAAATGTTTCTCAAAAAGGAAAATTAAAATGGCCCTATAAATGGGGATAACGAGTCATGGGGATGGGTACACATGTTTCATATCGGCAGCCTAATTCCTCCGGTACGTGTGTGAGATTTGCTTTATATATAATACACATATAATATATAGTATATACACATGTCATATGAGTGTCATTATAGAGAGTAACAAGTATGTCCATGATATTTAGAACTTGGTTTTCTCATGCATTTCGAGATCTTAATACCACCACCTGTATGGAGATATAGGACTGTAGAAAGCCCATTTTATATTGGCTTTACATATAATAATAATAATAATAATAATAATAATAATAATAATAATAATAATAATAATCCCTACCCTATATTATCTCCTAGGATCCAAGTTTGGGTCTTTTCCCTTTCGTTTGTTTAACTACATTACAAGCCGTGTTTGCCTTGGCCTTTATTATTTTTAACCATGTGGATGAAATTTGGTAAGTTAAGAGTTGTATTTAGAGTCGTCTGTCGAGCATAGTACAAAATGTACGTATGTCTCAAATCAGTTGCTTGTATATATTGAGTTTTACCAAAAAAAACTCAAAAAGAGTTAATGTTATGTTAGTTCAGTTGTAAATAGAAGTCTGTTTGTAATTTTGATTGTTTGTATAGTGGAATAAATCGGGTTTCATCCACCATAATTCACTAAATAAATCCACTTCCACACCCTAACCTAAGTTACAGCAAAACCCTTAGTTATATTCCTTATGCAACCGGTGGGTAGTGGGTGGAGATATGACCTGCTTTCAAGCTTATTACATTGTGTAAATACTTGGTATAGAGGGCAGAGAGATACTAACACATTTTTTGTTGGTACAGATATTAAACCGAGATGAGAGATGTTATATTATGAGGGGTGTGAATATGTGTGCCTTAACCGGAAACAAAGTACACTCGTTTGGGTGGTTCCATAGTTTTAAATTGTAACATCAAATTATTTGGTGGGTTATCACCTTAACAGTGTCAGTTCTTAGGAATTGAGTATGACCTTATACCTCAGTAATATAAATCGTGGTAATTGATGAATCATCGATCGAGGTGTTTGTGTTGCATGGGAATTTGCTTGAGGGCAAGCAAAAGATAAGTGTGGGGATGTGATGGCCGGGTAAAAGTCATGTGTATTATTATATTATTTGTTTACTTTTAGTTTAAATATTATGTGAATTTTGGTACTTCAAGCGTGTTTATGTGTTTCAGGATACTTGACGTTAAGGACGATTATCGGGATGAATTACGGGCTTGGAACGAAGATGTAGAAGACTCATGATGATTGGCACGTGTTTTATGCAAAATAAAAGAAGAAAATAAAGAGGATGTGTCAGGCACCCTAAGCGCGGAGTTAATGGGTCCTGAGTATGAACTTAGAGCTACTTTAACATCAAATTTAAGAAATCGGGAAATTAGTCCTTAGTGCCGCGCTAAAGACTCAACCCCTGGATGTTAGCGCTGTGCTAACATCCCTCCAAACGGGAAAGTTAACTTAACTTTGATATAATCAGTTTTGAGCCCCTATTTCAACCTATCATTCATTCCATCAACCAAATACAATCCGTGGAAAGATTTTGCACCATTCCAAAGCTTTCGATTGGTCAGTTCATCGCATGCTTTCATCATATCATCAGATAAGCGAATCCTTCGTGATGTTGATGTCAGGCTAAACCATTGTATTCACTTTAGGCTAGGGTTTTGTGTAAAAAACTTTGATCAGATTATATGTTTTGAATGAGTATGAACTTTATTGAATGTCTTAATCTTGTTTTACATTATGAATTGATTGTTTAAACAGTTTATGATTTTGATTATCAAACTTTGTATCACTTTTCTAGTTGTGTTCATCACATGTAGAGTTAGCTCTTATGTCATTGAACCAGTAATCGTTAATCATTGCTTACAATTGGTTTTCATACATTAAACTGGTAATTGGGTAAACCGGAGTTCAGCTGCGTCAACAATTCGGTTAGGGTATCGTTTGTCCTCACAACCCAACTGTTAGGTTTAGTAATTGTTGCGCAATTAATCTTTATGAATCTGTGATTAGTCGGTTACCACTTTACCTGAACCTGAAGTGAATCATTCTCTCATAATTGTTTACAGTCTACTTAAATTAATCGTGTTTATATTTAAATCATCTTTTCTAAACCGCTTGACGTCATTTGTCCGCTTAATATAATAATTTGTAATTATGAACTTTACTTGCACTTTCCACTGATTCCTGTGGAGACGACCTTACTTACTCGTACTAGTTATAGGTAAATAATCTTCATAAATATTTGTTTTTTATTAGAGCATGACATCTACATCAAGTATATCCCTATTTTATAGAATATTCATATCAAATATTGGATGAGATTAATTTTTAATATAATGTGATGTTATAACTCGTTTAAGGGGATCTGGGTTTGGTGAGACCCATATCCGTGAATTTGGGTCAAATGCATGAGAAGCATCCATTTACAAATAAAACAATCTGAGTTTGGTGAGACCCATAATCGTTAATCATTGCTTACAATTGGTTTTCATACATTAAACTGGTAATTGGGTAAACCGGGGTTCAGCTGCGTCAACAATTCGGTTAGGGTATCGTTTGTCCTCACAACCCAACTGTTAGGTTTAGTAATTGTTGCCCAATTAATCTTTATGAATCTGTGATTAGTCTGTTATCACTTTACCTGAACCTGAAGTGAATCATTCTCTCATAATTGTTTACAGTCTACTTAAATTAATCGTGTTTATAATTAAATCATCTTTTCTAAACCGCTTGACGTCATTTGTCCGCTTAATATAATAATTTGTAATTATGAACTTTACTTGCACTTTCCACTGATTCCTGTGGAGACGACCTTACTTACTCGTACCGTGAATTTGGTTCAAATGCATGAGAAGCATCCATTAAGGGGATCTGGGTTTGGTGAGACCCATATCCGTGAATTTGGGTCAAATGCATGAGAAGCATCCATTTACAAATAAAACAATCTTGTGACTTGAGAGGAGGTGAGGAGCAACAAGAGAGCTTTTAAAGGTTTCGCTTATATATATACTAGCTTTTATTCTCCGTATTACGGGGGTTGTTTTGCATTATCTGTTTTTATTATTTATATATATTTTTAAATTTTAATTTTTTTTTATCGTAATGAAGTTAATTATGTACTCAGGGTTTGGTGATGAAAGGGTTTCATAACTAAATAAGATGTTATAACCCGATTTAAAAGTTATCTGGGTTTGGTGAGACACATGACCCGCTTACTTTTTTTACTATAAAATTGTTTATTAATTATAAATAAGGAACATTTAAAAAAAAGCAGTATATTAATTTTTAGTATATTTATATTTTATAGGATTTTCATATCAAATATTTGATGAGATTTTTTTAAGTTAATGAGATGTTATAACTCGTTTAAGGGCTATCTGGGTTTGGTGAGACCCATACCCGTGAATTCAGGTCAAATACATGAGAAACTTTCATTTACAAATAAAGTAATCTGTTGACTTAAGAGAATGTATGAAGTAACCTAGAGAACTTTTAAAGGTTTAGTTTATATATATTAAGAAAGATATTTAAGAAACATAAGATATATTAAAGATAATATTCGTTTTCAAACGTATATATATTCCTTTTGAAACATTGTATCATAACAAATTCGTTTTGATTGATCAAGAAAAAGGCAACAATTCACATTAAAGTTAAATATTACTTTCTAAACATATGATTTAATTTTCGTGGGGCATTAAATATTGCATAAAATCAACTAAAATATTCTAAAAATATGCTGAGAAGTTCATACTGATTTATCAGTATTCTATAACAAAGTGTTTGCAAATATTCTAAGCACCTTTTAGATGCAAATACATAGAATATATACACATCATATCAAACCTAGCTAAACCTCTTTATTTGTCAACCATCTACGTAGATGGTTTTCATAATACAAACAATTTGACTCATTTGTAATGTAAAAAATATTAATTGCCCCCTCTAGACTTTTCCAATAGGCTTATACAAGGTGTGACTAGAACTTTGTGAGTCTTAGGGATGCTTACATGTGTATGTGAGTAGACAAAGTAACCCTCCATACATTTTCCTATAAACGAACCGAATGTTCGGTGAACTGTTCGTGAACCGTTCGGCGGGAAGTTTGTTTATGTTCGTTTATTTAATAACGAACGAACATGAACACAAAATTTGTGTTCGTTTAACTAAATGAACAAACATGAACAAATGTTCCGTTCGTTCATTCGTTCGTTTATGTTCGTTTATGTATTAATAGAAAATAATTAAATATTATATAGATATGTCACCTGCCTAAAGGTTTTATATTTGTTAATTTGTGTTCATTTATGTGTTTTCAGATTTAAGTTTGTTTATGTTTGCTTGTGTTCATTCACATTGGCTCGTATATGTTTATTTATGTTCGTTTATCTTTATTTAGTTATGTTTGTTTAGATTTTAAAAAACGAACATAAACGAACACAAATGTCCATTTTTAAATAAACGCACATGAACATAAATATTTGTTCGATTAATTATAAAATTTAATGAACGAACATGAATATGCCATTGTTCGTGTTCATTCGATTCATTTACGGGCTTTCAATATTCACATTGATAAATACATCAGTCTTATTCTCTAGCCTCTACCGATTTTATTTTTGTTCGTTTGTGTTCGTGAACCGTTCGTGAACACATTAATTTTCTTAATGAACGAACACGAACATAAAATCCCGTTCGGTAAGTGTTCGTGAACCGTTCATGAACACAATATTTTCTTAACGAACGAACATGAACAAGACCTTGTTCGTGTTCGATCGGTTCGTTTACAGCGCTATCCATACATCCAATTTGATGCATGCCGCCTAACTGGATTTGTATATGTCGTCAATCTATGACAATGCCACGATGATTTAGCGATAATATTTATCCGCAAATAGGTTGTTGATCCATCGGTGATATAATTTACCCATTTCCAGTTTCCCCACGGATCATCATCGACGGATCATACTTTCTAAGAGGGATGACCAACAGATCTATTAGTCACTAAAAGTCCTTTGATTCATATATACTAACAAATTATAGGGATAGTGTTGGGATCACTACTACTACTACTTAGATTTGTGAAAGATTGTAACTTAAAAAATACTAGTGTTTTACCAACCGCTTTGCGCCTGGCAAGTCGAATAACACGTCGAGTAGGTCGGAGTTGTTTATATACCCGTCGTTTTGCAGTGGTGCACTAATGTGAGTTCGGTTGATTAATATATAAAATATTAAAGTATTTAAAAAGACGTTTATTCCGTCGAAAATACCCAAGCCATATACATAAAACATAAAACGTTAACAATTTATAATTATAATTGTTATTAATAATAATTATAAATTATAATATAAAATAGTCATACAACTTGAAACCGGATTCAAACCTACGACCCACCCAATCAGTGTTTCAACAAATAGAATATAAACCACTAGACCGACACATCATATTGGTTAGCATCCCAAATAATTTATCTATGACCTAAAACAACAAGCTAAAGTTTGTGGCACTAACCATCAATTTTACTATATATAGATAATATTGCAGCAAAATAATATTAAACACAAATCAAGATCAAATTCTATAATCAATTTCCTTTAGGGCTGAGTATGGTTCGGTTTGGTTCGGTTTTTAGGTGAAACCGAAACTTCGGTTTTTTTATATATAAAAACCGTTCGGTTTCGGTTTTTCGGTTTTTCGGTTTTCGGTTTCAGTTCGGTTATATTCGGTTTTTTTTTATTTTTTCTTGTTTTGTTTTTTTCGTTCTATTAATTGTTTTATGCAACTAGTTCCTATGTACAAAAATAATATTAACATTTACTATTTCTTTCACAAACTCTAATTTCTCTTACAAATCTATTGAACCAACAAACTCTTAATTTGTTTCGGTTGTTGTCGCATATGGCTTAGTATAAATATATTTAACAATCATTTAAATTATTTATTTTAATATACCAAGTTAATCGGTTCGGTTCGGTTTTTTCGGTATTTTTGAAATGGGTAACCGAACCGAAACCAAAATTTCGGTTTTCCAAAAAACCAAAAAAAAAACCGTCGGTTAATGCTTCGGTTCGGTTTTTTCGGTTAATTCGGTTTCGGTTCGGTATTTTCGGTTTTCTGCTCACCCCAAATTTCCTTTACTTGAATTCGAATAAGAAATTTATATATAATGATCATGATGAACTCCTCCTCAACCAATGATCCCTCAAAACTCGCTATATGTAAAATATAGTGTAACAATGATAATAGGAATGTCAATGGAAATACAGTAAATACGTGAGTGAGATTCAGAGTGACATCGGTTAACATGATAACATCACCATGATAGAGAGCTTAAACATTCTAAGATAATGCAATAGTGACATTCCCAGTAATTATTTAGAGTAAACAACATATGAATGTGGCTAATCAACTGAAAATATAAAAAAAAAAAACTGATGAACTAAATAACCAATAAGCTTATCAATTGTTACCAAGTTATTAATTCTTCAATTAAGTACTTCCAAACTATAAGTTCTTTGAGACTTTAGTCCTTTTGCGATCTTCAGTCTTTAGCTCTTTCAGTATCTAGTAACATCAGTCAATCCAATCTTCAGTACTAACGTCTTTTGTCTTTATCGAGGAGGTTATCAATCTTGGGAAAATTCCCACAATAGCCTATTTAGAGAATGTGTTTCCAAGATTATCCTCATTAATTCAACTTTCCAACTTTGTCCCTTTGGTATCTCGTCGCTGACAACATGATAGCGAACGCCGACGACATGATGGCGAACACCGACGATGCGTTACTGAAACAAATAGGATAACGAAACGTGGCCAGAATAGGTCGTCGACGATGTGTTCTTGTTAACGACGTCAATGATGGGCTGCCATATCAGACACTCATGTTCACATCACCGACGGTGACCTGCCGGATCTCATGACCGGCGACTTGTTGGGTATAACATAGGGTTGACGATGCGTTATGTTGCTAACGTAGGGTAGCAGTGATGCGTTATATTGCTAACGTAGGGTGGCAACGATGCGTTATACACTAACACATCGTCGACGACCTATTCCGTCCAGATTCCGGCAACGTGTCGTTATCCTATTTGTTTTAGTAACAATTTAATAAACAAAATAAAATGAAAAATAAATACTACTTGAAATAAAAAGATAGTATGAAATATAATTAAAAAAGGAAATGCCAAAAATGGGTAGAAGAGGAGAAAGCTAGGCCCGTGTTTGACATACTTCTTAAAAAATAGATTTCACGTCTTCTTTAGGATTCCTTCAATAATACAATATGAAGTTATGAACATATTATAATACTAGAGTACTAGAGTAGACCACCGTGTTTTCACTATTTTTCGAGCATAAATTTTTGAAATTTTATTTTAATGAAAGATAAAATGTTCCAAAGTAAGGTTAATTAGCTTTATATATCTACTAAAATGAGCATATCTTCTCACATAATTTTGATACAAATCACCTAAACAAAATTCAGTTTATCAAACATGAATTATGTTGCAACTAATTACAATATATCATCTTTAGCTAAACGTTTCACTTCAGTTTTTTCAACTAGAATGTTAGCTTTTTAGTTAAGATTTCTCAAGAATAAGCTATAATTCATGTTTTAGTTTATAGGAAAAATATAATATTATTAAAAGTAAAAAAAGTTATAATAAGAAAAATACGGAAAGAATCACAGAAGTCAACAAATTCTATAGCAATAGTAGGAATTGAAAAACAGAGGAAGAAATTACTTGATGGTTGTGTGTCACACAATATGTTAAAATAGAATTAACTCCTCTTTGCATATGAATCTCATAGTACAACAATCATAACAAATGTATTGGTTATGTTTGACAAAGCTAGCTGATGTCTGTTAGCTAGAAGTTGGTTGCTGATGGTTGAAAGTTGGTAGTTGTTAGTTGTAGCTTTTTAAATATATTTAGGTGTTTGGGAGATAGCTAGAGCTTTTAATAAAACTAGATGGTTGCTCGCGCCGTGTGGAGAAGTGGGTGATGACTGTTGTCCAAGTCAATCAAAAACCCAATTTTGAACTAAATAGTTAGAGCAAGTAGGGTATCGTATCACAAGGAGTATGTGGTCAATGTAATTCGCGTACATATTTAATATTATGAAGTAACTATTACTTAGTGCTGATCAGACAAAAAATTGAAATGAATTTAGAGAACTAAGCAACAAGCAAGTAAACGAGTTTTAAGCAGTTAACAAAGCAAATCACACCCGGGAATTCAAGTAAGCAACCTACAGTTATCTCATGCAACCTATCAGATTAATTATAAACGATTAACTAAAGACTGTTAATCAGACAAAACCTTAGACATCAACAATCACTTTACACACGGCACCGGTTATCAAACAGTCCTTGCCAGTGTGACTCAATTAAGGGTAATTGTATGTTTTATTGTATTCAATCTAACCAAACAGTCATATGATTAATTATCTAGCAACTTGTAACAGATAGTTCAGACTAACGTAAACCTAAACCGACCGAACACTCAGAAATACCAAACATCAATAATCATATATAAATCATCAATAATAACACAATAATATTCTTAGTCACATGAGAAAAATTGTAAAGATTACAAACTATACATCTCGGGTGCGATTCTAGGAGATTAGCCGAGCCTTGACATCATTGAATCTTCGATACGGATGATGTGTATCATGTATAGGATCTTGACACAAGCTATGGTGGTAAAAATCGCCTTCTTGAACTGCTGGAATCGCCTCTTGGTCGTCAAAACGGAGTTAGGGTTCTTGTTTATGAAGAATGAGATATAAACCTAAAATTCCTGTTTTTATGTCCATCGCGATACGCGATGGCCATATGACCATCCCATCGCGTATTGCGACCTAAGAAAGCCTCATTTTCAGATTTCTCTCGTCGTGAAACCCAAAATTCATATATTATGGCTCCCGTAACTCATTTTCTAGCTCAGGATATGCTCGTTTTACTTCAAGGTCGCATTTTGTCAACCCATCTTGTTCAGTATTAGCATCGGCTTATGATTTCTCATCCATACTCTTCACGAATCCTTGTAACACTTCCCAAGACATCAAATCATGCTTCGGTCTTCCCGAGATATCATTCCA
Organism: Bidens hawaiensis; assembly: GCF_021521415.1. Classification (NCBI taxonomy): domain Eukaryota; kingdom Viridiplantae; phylum Streptophyta; class Magnoliopsida; order Asterales; family Asteraceae; genus Bidens; species Bidens hawaiensis. The sequence continues at coordinate 45,870 of NW_027501158.1, read as the reverse complement.
TGCTCGTACAAGTCTCCAATTTAGCATCTTTAATGATCAATGATCTGAAATACAAAAGCACGTATGAAGTACCAAAGTTCTAACAATATATTCAATAAAACTACATAATTAATACACTAATATATATACAAAATACACGGCCATCACATCCCACACTTATCTTTTGCTTGCCTCAAGTAAACTCTAAAGCAAACATTAACCTCCATCATATGTATATAAATTATCACTATTAATACTAGTAAGGTTTAAGGTCATACCCAGTTTCCCATACTGACACTGTTTTTAGATTGACATCTCACAAATAAGGTTAAATGCTATAATAAAAACAATAGAGCCGCCCGTTTCCGGTTAAGGCACACATGCTCATACCCCTCATAATATAACATCTCTCCTCTCGGTTTAATATCTGGACTAGAAAAAGATGTGCTAGTATCACTCTGCTCTCAGTATCACTCATAAGCAAATATTCATCCGTAAAGCTGCTTTGACACAAATGCAAATCAAGAGGTCTTAAAAGGGTTGTAACGGGGCTAGGTGTAAGGGTATGAAAGGGAAATATTTGAGTAGCTCAAACGATCCGACCCGGCTTATTACCAAACATCTAAATAAACGAAACTACTATACAAACTAACTGACTTATTAAAAAACCTCTAATTATGCAAACTAACATACATACTGATTTTTCTTTTAAATAAACGAACTACTAAATACATAACTAAATATAAACAAACATCTTTTTGGCATTTTCCTCAATTTTTTTTCCATAATAACATGATGCTTAATAATGGAACAAATACAAAAACAAAGACAAATACACTTACAAATAAACCTAGTAAGTCAGATCGTCTCGTATCATAATGTCGGGGTTAAACAAATGAAAAATAAGTCCAAGAAATGTTTTCTAAGGGACCCAACCCCCCGCCCCTCACATTACCCACGCTCATATGTATAATGTATGAGGCCCAACCCCCCAGTACCCACACTCTAGCTCATCCAGACGAGGCTTAACCTAATTGCCTCTATCACTTTTGCATTTTGCCAACTACGATCCTGTAATCCATGAACATCGATGAAAGCACTCAATTGACATGTGTGTACTATATATTATATGTGTATTATATATATTTGGGTCAACTCACACACGTACCGGAGGAATAGGGTTGATGATATAAACATGTGTACATGTCCCATTGACTCGTTATCCCCGCCTAAACGACCCCATTTTTAACTTCTCGTTGTGAAAACATTTGTGATATTGAGAAGCTGAAAAAACAACCATGACCAGAAACCTATAACTTGTCATTAATGGCAATAATTAACAGTAACAACTTTGGTTTCTGAACACTCTTCGAGATACTATCGGGTTAAAATTTTCAAATTTCCTCTATACCCACACTCGAGGTTTACATTGTCCTCAATGTTAAAATATTTAAACAGTTAATAAACATTTGAGGGACGGGGTTGAAATTGACTTTTTGATTGTTAAGAGATATAAAAACTCGGGGCTCAAATGTGATGGTTCTACTAGCAACTATACAATTACACTTTTAACATTTAAACTAAGAAAATAAAATAAATTATGAAACTGAAATCACCTGATATTAACGAGACTGGAAGAGACCATTCGGCTCGCGAACTCTCATAAACACTCGTATACTTTCGTCTCAACCAATTACCAAACTGACAATTGAACCTGCAAAATCTCGAGACGTGTAGAAGCAAGCTTCTCACAAGTGTAAGACATAGGTCTTTTAAGAGTTATGAAAATGATTTTATGTTAATTTTATTAAAACAATTACCGAGCCAAATTAAGTCATTTCATGATAAATTTAGTTAAACAAGTTAAAACGTTAAAAGACCTAACTCACTTTCGTAGGAATCACGATTGCATTTAGCATATGAAACAAGCCCTTTAAACCTCTCGGTAGCCCGGGAGGACAAGTGAGATCTCATGAGGGTTTATAGTGAACTACACCCACAAAGTTTGGTTACAACATTATATACACGTACCTGAATTAACCACATCAAAATGAACATGAAAGCACTCTGGGTCGCTTAACTACCATCTTGAAATACAATTAGTAATATAAAAACTAACACAAAATTGAAACTAAAAATATACAAAATGTACAATTACCACCCTTTTGAAACTTGTATGCCATTCAAGGTGGGCGTCTGGCCCGCTCCCGTGCAACCTTATCATTATAAGCACGCTTTTCTTCAATCATTTGTTGCCAGTCTTTCGATAGGCTAGGATCTGGCCCGAACATCTTCAATCCCCACTCTTGATCATTTTGGTTGGGTGGATGTCTCACTTTCTTCTTCCTTGGTCGGCTACCAGTCTCTTCCCCCTTCTCACTCTGTTGTTTCTCAAATCCCTTCTTATCTATCATGTCAATCACAAAACATTCCTCTTTTGTGTGATCCTTGTCCAAGGATACACACTTGTCAACAAGAGGGTTAATAGCATTTTCAAACAATAATAACCGTTTATCACGGTCTCCACACTTAATTCCCAAAACCCCTTTAGCACAGTCAATTAGCGCATGTGTTGTGGCAAGGAATGGCCTACCCAATATGACTTGAGGTTGTGTATTATTCACACGTTTAGCATAGTCAAGTATAAGAAAGTCGACTGGGTAGAATAATTCCTCCACCTGAGCCATTACATTGGTCACCATGCCCCGAGGAAGTGTATGAGTTTGGTCCGCCAACATCACGGTGGTGTTTACCCTTTCTAATGGGCGAAATTCATACTGATCATATAAACTACCGGGCATGATACTAACACATACTCCAAGATCTAGAAGTGCCCGATCAGTTTTAAATTTCCCAATTTGATTGATAAAAGCGGCACTCCTGGGTATTGTAGTTTACTTGAGGTGGTATTATTCTCCACCTCCTCATCTCTCATGTTGGTCAATTTACCATTTAAACATTTTTCACATGTCCAATTTTCACAAAAAGACATTTCATATGTTTTTGGTTTTGATTCATTTTGGAAAATTGATTCATTTTGATCGACACAATCATCCTCACCACTAACATCTTCCACTATCCCCCTCAACAAACTGTGGTGGTGAATCAACTTCAACAACAGAAATTTCAAAATGAGGTAAAAGACTTACAGCGTTGATGTGCACATTGTTTCCCTTCTTGGAGCTTGAGCAGTAATGGTTCGGGTTGACTATAGTATCGCTCGGGAGTTGACCTACGCTCTTTTGCAACTTTGCCATATCTGCTGCGAGCTGACCAATCTGCTTTGACATTGCCTCTGCTGACTTATCATGTAACTCAAACTGTTTCTTCGTTTCAGCCTTATGATCTGCCATAATCTTCATCAATGCATCCAACTTTGAGTGCACAGACTCATCCGCATTTCCCGAGGACCCCCTCTGCTGGTCCTGATTACCCTATGAATTTCCACCCCGGATACCGTCTCTGTTATACCCCCGATTCTGATCAAATGAACCTTGCTGCTACTGATAACCGCCTGACGGTAATTACCTTGCGACCTGTTCTGGCTCGATCCCTGAAAGTTCGGGTTCAACTGTGTAGGCGTGTTCTCATAACGAAAGTTTTGGTGATTCCTCAGGCCTGGGTGATAGGTGTTTGAATTCAACCCTTGACCATTGGAATCTCCGTAAGCATAATTAACTTCCTCGGGTTCATCCTCCTCGCCATCAGAAAACTCGGGGCAATTTTCTGCCTTATGCCTAAGTTCACCACAATCTTCACAAACCGGGAATCTAACACCAACTTTCCCGACTTCTTTCTTCTTACCCTTTCTGTACCCAGCCAGTTCACGTTCTAACTCAGCAATTCTTTCAGACTCACTCGTGACTGACTTAACTGACCTGGAGGAGTTACCACGTCTTCGTCTTTCAGCTGCTGCTTCTGCCTTGGAATCTTCACACATAAACTCCAAAAAAATCCCAATCATCCTCCTCAGGCTGATTCAGCAACTGACCGTTACACGAGGCCATAAGATGCTTTCGATCCTCATATGTCAAACCATCAACAAAACACTTACAGTTCCCACAAATCGATTTGATGATGTGGGCATTTATAGATTATATCTTTATACCTGGTAAAGGCTTCGTGAAATAATTCACCCGATAACTGTGAAAAGTTTCGGATCTCCATTCGGGCTTCACTTGTCTTCGATTGAGAATAATACTCGTTTAAAAACAACTGCTGCATCTCGGCCCAGTTCCCGACACTGTGCATCGGTAGTGAGTTAAACCAGTTCTTTGCCTAATCTTTTAATGAAAATTGGAACAACCGCAAACGAACCTCATCTTGATCATAAGTACCATCCCCAATCGACCCGCAGATAGCTGAAAAGTCAGTCAAATGAGAATAAGGGTCTTCAGAAGCCATCCCGTGAAAATGAGGTACGATGTTGATGTATGACGGCCGGACTTAAAAGTCGGTTGTCCCGGCACTTGTTCATGTGGGACCAACGGGGATGCTCCATCCGAAATAGCCAGTCTGAACCGACTGTTAACACCCTGAACCGAGGCCATATAATTCCTCCTGAACCCCCCGGGGTTCGCCAAACCACCCCGGTTAACCTGAATACCACGAACTCTTTCGGGCATTTCCGCTCGATTCACCCTGTCTCGATCCCTTCCGTTTCTGTTAAATGCTTCAACCCGTCTTCGATTAACCGGCTCTTCTACCTCTTCATCCCCATTATCATCACCCACTTCTTCCGGCTCCACAACCTCGTTCTCGGGCTCAACCGCCTGATTTCTCCTAATCCACCTATCTACCTCATCCTCAACATCAAAACCCTCGTTCCCATCATTATTATTTTCCCCCTCTTCTTCATCTTCTGTCGGAATACTCGGTTGAACATTATCAATATTTATCCGAACTCTACGATTGGGGTTATTATTTGGAGATGATGGTCCGGCTTGGTCAAATTTAGGTTTAGGTTTCGGTTTAGGTTGCGGTTTCGATGTCGGGTTCTGGAAGCACGAGCTGAGTGATTTTTGTCATTTTGGTTATTGAAGTTTAGTGGGTCAGGTATGTTGTCTATGTGAAACGCGTTATTTTGTGGGAGTGAGTCTCGGTTTTGGTTATTGTTCTGCTTCTGGTTTTCGTGTTGGTTATGGTTCTGGTTCTGGTTCTGGTTCTGGTCTTCCATTTCTGAATTTCTGTTTTGTACTCGGTTCTGCCGAGCTAACCTCTCGATTTCGGGCTCGTAAATTAACCGAGACTGTCGGCCCAAATGGCGGGTGCGCATAAACCTGTAATCTGCACAACTAACACAACCCGCGTAAAATACACAAAAGTAAAATTTAAACTAAAAATTGAAAACAAAAATTGATGACTAAAATTAAAATTCAACACATAAATCAAATATCATGAAAAACACTAAACGCACTAACTCCCCGGCAACGGCGCCATTTTGATGACCGTCATTCAAGTCAATCAAAAACCCAATTTAAACTAAATAGTTAGAGCAAGTAGGGTATCGTATCACAAGGAGTATGTGGTCAATGTAATTCGCGTGCAAATTTAATATTATGAAGTAACTATTGTTTAGTGCTGATCACACAAGCAATTGAAATGAATTTAGAGAACTAAGCAACAAGCAAGTAAACGAGTTTTAAGCAGTTAACAAAGCAAATCACACCCGGGAATTCAAGTAAGCAACCTACAGTTATCTCATGCAACCTATCAGATTAATTATAAACGATTAACTAAAGACTGATTAATCAGACAAAACCTTAGACATCAACAATCACTTTACACACGGCACTGGTTATCAAACAGTCATTGCCAGTGTGACTCAGTTAAGGGTAATTGTATGCTTTATTGTATTCAATCTAACCAAACAGTCATATGATTAATTATCTGGAAACTGGTAACAGATCGTTCAGACTAACGTAAACCTAAACTGACCGAACACTCAGAAATACCAAACATCAATAATCATATATCAATCATCAATAATAACACAATAATATTCTTAGTCACATGAGAAAAATTGTAAAGATTACAAACTATACATCCCGGGTGCGATTCTAGGAGATTAGCCAAGCCTTGACATCATTGAATCTTCGATACGGATGATGTGTATCATGTATAGGATCTTGACACAAGCTATGGTGGTGAAAATCGCCTTCTTGAACTGCTGGAATCGCCTCTTGGTCGTCAAAACGGAGTTAGGGTTCTTGTTTATGAAGAATGAGATATAAACCTAAAATTCCCGTTTTTTATGTCCATCGCGATACGTGATGGCCATATGACCATCCCATCGCGTATCGCGACCTAAGAAAACCTCATTTTCAGATTTCTATCGTCGAGAAACCCAAAATTAATATATTATGGCTCCCATAACTCATTTTCTAGCTCAGGATATGCTCGTTTTACTTCAAGGTCGCATTTTGTCAACCCATCTTGTTCAGTTTTAGCATCGGCTTATGATTTCTCATCCATACTCTTCCCGAATCCTTGTAACACTTCCCAAGACATCAAATCATGCTTCGGTCTTCCCGAGATATCATTCTATGCTTGTACAAGTATCCAATTTAGCATCTTTAATGATCAATGACCTGAAATACAAAAGCACGTATGAAGTACCAAAGTTCTAACAATATATTCAATAAAACTACATAATTAATACACTAATATATATACAAAATACACAGCCATCTGTGGGCGCGCAACCTAGAATCAACCGCATAATCAGTGTCGGTACATGATTCACCTGATGACAGTGCACACATAACCCGAATGTAGACATGTAATTCGTGCAAATGCAGTAAGCGTGTAACTAGTGGTGAAAATCAAGAAGCAAATCTAAAATATACAATAATTTCAAATAAATAATTTTTTAAACCAATCTGTTTTGATCTAAATCCCTTTCTGACCCCGCAATATTCTAATATGAATAATGTTCTGACCTGATCCCTTTCAACTCAAAACCGTACCGACACGAACCAAACTAAATTAACCATTTATATTGACTCGTTCCGACCCTAATTTGGTCATACACATGACCCGATCGAGCTCGCCTGACCCGACTTGTTGCCGATCCTAATCGGTAATTACATATTATGTTAATTTTTTAAATGAAATATGTATAGCAATATCATACTCAAATTAAAACGAATACAATATTTGTTTTTAGGATGTGATTTTATAAAAAAAAATATTAACGTGTGAAAAGGTAATGGTCTCTTAAAAATTCGTGGAGTAGTTAATTTTGAATAAGGGTTACATGTGTAACTATTATATAAATTTGATAGGAGTTTAAGTACCAAACTTATAAATTTATATATAAAAGCTTGTAGTTTTTTTCTCAAATGCTAGTAGCAGTAGGGTTTAAATATAAAGTTTTTTCTCCTAAACCTAAAAGCTTCAAGTTATTTCAACTAAACAAAGTTTTTTTTTATTAAATATGAGTTTTTTCTAGTTTTTAAAAGCTCAAAGTTAAAAGCTCGTTATCAAACATACTCATGATAAAGATGACCAACTTGTGTGGTCTAAAAATCATCTATGCAACTGAATTATAATGTTCGGTACATAGCAGGCGAATATTGCGTGGCCATGATTTGATGCTGTGAAATTAAAGCTTGATCATTCATGATAATGGAATGGAACCATTTATAAACTTCACCATTTCAAATGCCATGGTTTAATATTCCATTTCAAACACTTAACTTTCATTCAAGCAATGGACACATCTTAAAGCTCTTATAAAAAAAAACAAAAACTTGTTAATTACATACATCAAATAAATAAAACTATTAGTGTTCATAGTTAATTAAAAATTACTTTTTTCACTTTATATTTTAAACGATTTCAACTAGCTTTGTCAAACAAAATCATAAAACAAAGTTTTTACATTGTTATGTTCTTAAATTCTAGCTAAAGGGGAAAAGCCAGTATGTACGCAATATTCCATGTCATATAAAAACGCTTCACGCTTGTTTTGTAGTAGTTGTCTCTCTAATTTTCTTCCTTTTTTTAAGTCTTTAATTAGCCTTGTTTTGGTCGTTGAAGCTAGGGTAGTTTTCTGTTATATATTTCATTAATTTTCGGACAAAAAAATATTTGTTTTCAGAATAACAAATCTATTTTTGTCAGGAAGCTGAGGCCATGTGATTAAAATTTTTTTTTTTTGAAACTTAACTTTCATTAAAAAACACCAAAACACAAGGCAACCTATCACCAAGGAGGGAAAAGGAAGCCGAAAACCAAACAAAAATTTTACATTAGATCAAAAGAACACCATCGCTCCCAATCAACTACGCCTCTTTTAAACCTATGTTTGTACCATAAAAACCCCAAAGCCTTTATATCGGTGATCAAGTCCGCTACCTTCGTGTCTTTACACGAAAATATTTTTTCATTCCTCGCCTTCCAGAGCCGCCAACATGCTATAATAATGATTCCATGTAGTACCGTCTTCTTATTCCCCGAGATGGCACAGTGCTCATGCATTTCCACCAAATCACTAACATGAAACACAACCATACCCGGAATCCTACACCAACTAGATATCCCGTTCCAGACACCCGCTGCAATACCGCAACCTGTAAGGAGATGCTCAATCGTTTCATCACAGGTCTCACACCAAATACATATTGGATTATCCACCGGAACACTTCGTCTCAACAAAGCCATCTTAGTTGGTAGACGGTCCAAGAACACTCTCCACATAAAAATATTGCATTTAATAGGAACCCATTTGCTCCACGTAAAGCCGAACCTCTCGTCGCTGTTTCCTGTATGTCGCAGCCACCTTTTAATCGATGCCACACTGAATCCCAAATCCTTACCATCGATCCAAACCCAAGTATCTTGATTGTTTGCTATCCGCACCTGCTGTAGCATTAATTCCAATTGTTGTTTGGATTCTACCTCCTCCACAGTCGAAGGAGAACGGCTCCACTCCCATGTAATAATCCGAACATTGCTTTGGAACCTGAGTCTACCACTAACACAAACCCGTTTCTTTCTTTCTAAGTTGAATAAGTCCGGGAACTTATCCCTTAACGGCTCATCGCTCAACCAACTATCTAGCCAAACCGTATTTGTTCCCCATTACCAATTTGCCCACGGATCCTGCTGTTAAAACCGACGCCTTGAACCTTGTGTTTATTCCAAAACGACACACAGTTTTTCCATACTCCTTTAATAGAATTATTAACCGGCGCCACACCCCAGCTTCGACTTGAACCGTGAATGGACGCAATCACTCTCCTCCATAACGCCTTTTGTTCAATATAAAACCTCCAAAGCCACTTACCAAGCAACGCAATATTATTTATATCTAATCTTGCTATCCCCAAGCCTCCATCCCGAATAGATTTTGTAACGATTTCCCACGACACCCAGCTCATCTTCCTAACCTCAACCGACCCACCCCATAAGAAACGTCTCATAATACCTTCCAAATTATTAATAACCTTCACAGGCGCCTTAAACAAAGAAAAATAATATAAAGGTAGACTGTCTAGAACCGATTTAATTAACGTTACCCAGCCACCAATGGACAAAGTGTTAGCTTTCCACTTCGATAACCTTCTCTTAAACGTAGAAACAACCGGCTCCCAATTCGTAGTACGATTCATGTTCGCCCCGACCTTAATGCCCAAATAAACAAAAGGAATATCACCTGCTTTACAACCCAAAGCTTCAGCTTCAATCTTTAAGTATTCAATATCTACCCCTACACCATACAATACCGATTTATGCAAATTAATTTTCAATCCATAGCACAAATAAAATATTCTCAGGATCCTTTTCATATTAGCATAATTGAACTCAGACCACTCCCCCATCAGCATCGCATCATCCGCATATAACAAATGAGATAAAACCGGTCTGTCGTTAGGAAGCCGAATACCATCAAAAGCACCTATATCACACGCCTTATTCATCAAACCCGAAAAAGCCTCCAACAAAATAATAAACAGAAATGGGGACATAGGATCACCCTGACGAACTCCTTTTTGACAGCCGAACTCGAAAGTTGGCGACCCATTTACCAAGACCGCAGATCTAGCTGAAACCAAAACCCCACGAATCCACTCACACCACTTCGAAGGAAAAGCCATTTGATGAAGAACCGATAACAAAAATTCCCAATTGACATTATCATAGGCTTTGTCAAAATCAATTTTAAACAAAAACATTTTTTCCCCCGCTTTTTTGCCCACGAAATAACCTCGTTTGCCATTAGAGGCCCGTCCAAAATGTACCTTCCTGTCAAAAACGCAGTCTGTTTTTCTGACACAATATTATTCATACACGTTCTCAATCTATTCGCCAACACCTTCGACACCACCTTACTAACGCACCCTATGAGATTAATAGGTCGAAAATCTCCTAGAGTATTCGGATCTCCCACCTTCGGAATAAGAGTAATGAACGATGATCCTACTCCCGCACTAAACCTCCCAACTCTGTGAAATCGATTCATAATGTCCACAAAGTCCTTCTCAAACAAATCCCAAAAAGTCCTTAAAAACCGAAAGTTGAAACCGTCTGGACCGGGCGCTTTATCCGCACCACAATCAAATACTGCGATTTTAATTTCCTGCACTGAAAACATTTTAATCAAATCCGCTGCCTCCTCCGCCTGTAACCTCTTCAACCCGTACACCAACAGCTTCGGTCTTCTAGCACTATTCTCTTTAAACTTAGTACTGAAAAAGTGAAGCACCTCACGCTTTATGATATTCGACTTCGACTCCCATATACCTCTAACCATCAATCCACGAAAGTAGTTTGCGGCCTTCCGTTTATTGATGAAACCTTGAAAATACCTTGAATTGTCGTCGCCGTGTGTTGCCCATTTACACCGAGATTTCTGTTTCAAATCCTGTTGGTGAAGACTTTCTAGCTCCCACAGACGCTGTTTAGTTTCTTCCAACGTCCACATCTCCACTTCTGAAAGTTGACGTACTTCTAAAATGTCATCCAATTCACCTCGTTCCTTTTCCAACAATTGTTTCTCACCCAATTCTTTTTGTTTACACTAATCAGCCCAAATCGATATGTTGACACGAAGCTTTTTAACTTTTGCATCAAAATGCAATCCGGGTCTCCCACGAAACCGTCCCCACAAATAGAATTTTTTACGACGTCACCAAAATCATCGCGGCGTAGCCAAGAATTGTAGAATCTAAATGGTTTAGGCCCAAAATTCCTAGACGTCGTTGAATAGATAATATAATCACCGAAAACCAAGTGGCAAAATTCTCTCATGCTACAACTATAATTATGGTATGGTTTGCGACCGTTGCGAAACTGAGGATTCTAATTCTCCACCCAAATGGAATTTAATTTTAAAATTCGTATTTTACTCACAAATCTGTATTCAAAATGTGTCTCTCTTCTAATATTTTAAAAATATATCCAGCTTTTTAATTTTTTAAAAGAACAAGACTCTCGGCACATGTTCTCTAATTTTTTTCATCAAAACTTTGCCCCTAGTTTATTCGATTTTTTATACTTTAGATCATTTTATGAAAATTTGTTTTCTTTTATATATCTAAATCTAACACAACTTATTTATTTTATATTTTCTCTATGTATCTACTTTCATGTGTAACTATTGATAGTTGTTGTTAAGTGTACATGGAGTGCTTGCGAGACTTTGAATCGAGAAGAAAATTCGGATCGGGATCGCAATTCGCAAATGGAGGGGCAGTAATTTAATTCCACTCGGGGCCACAGGGGAGGGGCGATGTTCCCACTCTCTCGATTCCCTTTTCCTTTAATTCTTCTTCTCTCCTGATCCTTTATCTTTGGCACTCCCTCCCTAAATATGTTCATATGAATATCCAATGTGAAAATGATTTATTCAACATTTTAAGTCATATCATAGCAATTAGTAGAACTAGAAAGCACGTGGTGTATAATTTGACTTCATTAAGTAATAATATTTGAATTATCACTCTAAAAGTCTAAATGATGATTTTGCTTACAGTTTTGGTTAAAGATTTGACATTTTATATCCACAAAACATTCTAGTTTGACAAGTCCAAAATTTATTATAAGAATGTAATTTTGAACAATTCTGGTACAAAATATTTATCAAATTTGTAACAGTACATGTCTCTGGCTAGAAAGAGTGCCACAAGAGGCAAACTACAGTGGTTAATTATAGCCTACCTTATAAGTGGGGTGTTAGAGGTGACAGCCGTTTTGGCATATGTGACAGTGCTGATTGTGGTCGTGTCAGCGATGGTGGTGGTTGTGTTGGCAACAACTAGTAGTTCACCGTGCCGTTATGTGATGCTAACACTTAGACCCGTTGCGGGTTAGCTAGTTTCATACTTTCATTTGAGTGACTCATCCTAACTTGTATAATTTAAGTGACGCATTTTGACTTATTGTATAATTTGAGTGATCTTGATTAACCCATTAAGCGAAACAAAAATTGCCCGCATCACCTCAGATCAGGTGTGACTATGACAATTAGTGCTGAAAAATGATACCACAACTTTGGTTTGCTTAAACTCACCAAGCTCGAGATTCGTAGCCATCCAGTTCCCCGAAACAGAAGTTTATAACAAAATCGATGATCAATAAAACAAGAAAAAGTAGTTAGCAGTCTTTATCATACTCACATTCAAATGTGGTTGTTTAGATAACAAGTATTATGAGGTCTCAAATTCAAATTAAACAAATAAATAATAATACGGGGTTTGGTATAGATTCACTTGACATCATTCCCAGCTTCTAACATCGACTTGTAAAGCACAAAACCTCCTCGGGGGCAGCCGGGCATTTTGGATGCCATGTTCTCCAACTCACTCTGAATAATTTACAAAAAATTCAGAAACAATCAACAAAAAAGTTTATGCAAGTCAACCCAACCCACCCTGTTTCAACCACCTGTCTTGGCCCGTTACCCAAACCCGTCCATCTTGCTACCTATATTTTGAAAAGATAAAAATGATAGTATTTAATTACTCACGGGACCGATAGCATATAGTTTTGTTGATTCATATCCGTCTTGTGCACTGGAATGGAGTTCTTGAACTTGTGTTGATTCAAGATTGCATTTAATATAGTGAAGAAACACTAAGTGACCCCGGGCAGATTATGGGTAATCTGGGGGCTAAGTAATGTTTCCCTCGAAGGTTAGGTCCAGCAGAGTAAGTTGTACTTCAGGGAACCTGCAAAACAGACACCGTGAGCTCGTCACTGAGAAGGGGGGGGGGGGGTTCCTCCTTGTGACCACCCTCCGGCGTGAGAATCAGTCTATATTGCTCTTTAAATATAAAAGTATATGAATACTATTAGAGCAATTATCAAGTAAGTTATACGAGATAGTAGATGATGAAATGATAATACCATTTGCTGTCTTTTATAGCCGAAGGTGGGTTTCTAAGGGGTTTAGCCGGCCCAACACGCTACCAACTGTAACCTATGCACGTGCCCTACCTGTGAGTGGTGGATAGGTAGCGGCTGACACAGAGCAGGCGTGCCGTGCACTCTTCGTCTTCTACCAACTGCAGGCTAGGCACGTGGTCTGGCAGGAGTTGGTGGGCAGGCGGCGGCTATTGGTCACAGTGCTGTGGCGTGCTGTCTGCCACGCTGCTGTCAGTGAGCTGTCGCATTCTTGGTCAGATCTTTTGTCTTTACCTCGTCAGGTATCACGCAAAAGATCCTCCATCATACGGACTGGCCCATTTTGGCGGGAGTTTTCCCCCTCCCGCCTTTGCTCATTCTTTCAGGTGACACTGAATATTTGTAAGTGTTAAGCCTTATGCGTGTAGCTATGCTGTGCGGGTAGCCTTCCCTGATGGCTTGTATCCGCAACTGCGGGAACAGGCGGGTTACTTTACCATTGGGAGGCTTTTCCCTGCGTATGCAGCTTGCATACTGCGCGTAGGCTTCTCTGAGCATGGTGGGTCCTGCGGGAGTAGATGGTCTTTGCGCAGACATCCCTGTTCAAGGTGAGTCATGCGGGACCAACTGAGCCCTGCTGGGACCTACCTCTTCAAGTCCCCCCAGTCCAATGTTCTTCTCACGAATGTCTAATAAAGTGAGGTGAACTTTTGGACTTAAGCAAAGGGTTTTGAAAAGGGGTTTTTGTAAGGTTTTCCATGGGGGTTCTTCCCGCGGAAGTCCTTGTCACTTGCAGAAATTCCCTAGTTTCCTGCTTGGTCTTTTGGTATGATGCGGGTAGGTCTGTAACCTCCTCGCAAGTCAGGAGCATTGGGTCTTAGTTGTGCGGATTCTCCCTGTGGTTCTGGTAGTTTTTGAACATAGTGATCAATTATGTTTAAACCACCAATTCCATCTTGGAGCCTCAAACAACGTAGTACTCGATGTTCCCGCTATGCGGGGATATTATTTCCGTTTTCACAAGCATTGCCCAGAAGATCCTTCCTGGTTTCAATTCTCAGCGGGTGCTAGGTATGTGAAGGGTTTTGCCTTTACACTGTACCTGCATCCGTCTTACGGTTACTTTACTTCCAAGGTATTCCTGGCGTCCATTCCCTGCGGGTGCTAGGTATGTGAAGGGTTTTGCCTTTACACTGTACCCGCACCCGTCTTATGGTTACTTGGTTGCCAAATATTTTGGCTTCAATTCCCTGCGGGTGTTAGGTATGTGAAGGGTTTTGCCTTTACACTGTACCCACACCCGGCTTATGGTTACTTGTTTGCCAAGGTAAGGGGTATTTTCCCGCTTACTTTTTTGAACCTTAGTCTTCAAATTTTTAAATTTTGAAATTTGAAGAGTTGGTGGATGGATAACAACCCAATACCTCAAACGTCGTGCGACGGTTTCTTCTGACTGTGTCAGGACGTGCCAGAAGTTATGGCGACATGACATTATGTGGTCATTCCAGTTGCTTTTTCAGGCGCGTGGGCACGGGATTTCGGGCGCGTAGCCGCGAAATCTCTGGCACACGTCCTTTTGACAGCTGTTGCCAGCTTGCCTTTGCCACGCGTCATAGTTTCATTGCACCTTTGATTTCTCTCTCTTCCGTATTAAATTCATCGCATTAATTGCGATTACTATATAAAGGGGGAGAGGGTTATTTGCAATTCACACTTTCCACTTTCATCTCTTCTTCTCCAGTAATTTCCGGCGAATTTCTCTTTTTCGGTAAAGCATTACTCTGAAATCTCTTCTTTCTTCCACCATGTCTTCTCACGATGCTGATGATCAGAAGACTGCTGGCGAATGCCAGTGTTCTCTTCCTGTCGAGCTGTACCAGTATATCGTCAGGAAGTTCATGCTCGAGTCTCTCGAGCCTGAGTTTCCTGAGCCCCACCATACTGTGTACGATGCCCCTAGTGGCAAGATCGGGGTTTATGCTGCATTCTTTGTCTACGGGAACCTTAGGTTTCCGTTGACAAAGTTTGTGTACCGTGTCCTAGAGAGGCACGGTGTGCACCTGACAGAGGTGCACCCCATGGCCATTGCCAAGGTCCGGCACTTTGAGTGGGTGTGCCGGATACTGGGCCTTGAGCCCCTCGTTGACCGCCTGATGACCTTCTATACTTGGAGGTGCATCCAAGGGTGGTACACTCTTACAACCCGTATCAAGGGTTTAAAGATTTGTACCACCGAGCGGAGTCTTCGCTCATGGAGAAGAGAGTTATTCTTCATATCCGCTCGAGCCATCCCCATTGCCATGAAGTTCAAGAATGGCCAGACGCTTCCGAACCTTCCCGCCATCAACTATGAGGAGGCGGAATGGTTCTCGAAGATATCCCGGGTCCAGTCCCCGGTTTTCCGTTTTCCGGAGTCGGCGATGGTGATGCTGGGGATGAGCCGGGTGTGGAAGGCGGCGAATGCGGATAAGGTTCCGATCGTCCTTGAATATGGTTCGAACTCTGTCCCTTATGGTACGTCTTGTTTCATTTTGCTGACTTCGATTTTTTCTAACTTTCTTGTTGATTTCAGAGGGGAACGATCTTCAGTCGCTCCTGAACCCGCGGGAGGAAGATGGTCCCGCGCGGATGGGTACTCGTGCTCTGGACGAGAACGAGTTGCCCATCTTAGAGCAGACCGCGGGTCGGTTCGTGGAGGTTTACCCGCCAGGCCAAGAGATCCTGAGCCACCGACGGCCAGGTAAGCCTATCTTCTACCCTGAACCTCTCAATGCTGTGCCTGCTGCTGGAGTTGACATTTCTTCTTCTGAGGAATCCGCAGAAGGTCCTCCACTGGTGCGGAAGAAAAAGGCTGCCGTCGGGAAAGGCAAGGAGAAGGTGGCCTCTACGGCCGACCCGGTAGTCCTATCTGACTCGGAGTCAGATAGTGCAGAGGTGGCGGGGAAGCCCGGTGGTGAGGAGACCACCGCTCCGGAGGCTATAGCTGTTACCTCCGGGGAGGCAGCGACGACGACGGTTACCGGTGTCAAGAGGCCGGCTCCATCGGGTTCGCCCCCGCTCGTCCGTACGTTCAAGCTCAAGAAACCCCGTAAGTACCCCCATAATTCTTGTCTAGATTTGTTGTTTCAAATAAATTTTTCTAACACTTTTGCTTGTGCAGGTGTGGATGTTGACGCATTCCAGGGTGGAGTTGGAGCAAGTATTCCCCCGCCAATGAGGGAAGGCTCGGTCAGCCTTCCCGAGGCGTCGACCCAGGCGTCTGCGCCTGCTTCCGTTGGTTCCAGCCTTCCTGAGGCTGTTCCAGCTGAGAAGGTGTCTCCGCCGGCCGTGAGTGCAATTTTTACAGCATCTTTCACGGAGCCGGCGGTTACTGTTGCTGAGGAGGCGACGCCAACAATGGCTACCACAGCGGCTGCCACTATACCTGCGCCACCGGCACCGACGGCCGGACCATCAGGTACGCGCCGGGCTTCCCGCCGATCTATGCCACCTTCCCGTCTGCCTGACCTGTTGGATGGATTTCCTTTAGGTTCAGGTGATGGGTTTGGCGGCTATCGGCCTGTTATTGACCCTACAGGTACGTAGGGTTCTTTTTCCTTTGTATATTTTTGTCATCTTTTCCTAACTGCCTTTGTTTCTTTTGCAGTGTCGGATTCCAATGAAGTGTATGTTCCAAGATGGAACATACGCCGAGGAACAACCCTTCGCACCCCTGTGGAGTGCGTGGATTGGGCTCGCCACGCTGCTCCTCATGGTGCGTTGGGGGAAGCCATGGCTAGCTACCAGGAGGGTAGGCTAACCAATGAGCTTCGGGTTCTACAAGCCCGGATGCAGCCCCGCGTCGAGCTGCTTTGTCGTGAAAACGACAAGTTAAAAGCAGCTCGCGCCAAAGAAATATCTGAGACGCGGGCTCTGCGGGAGGAGAACCGGCAGTTGGCCACTGCCGCCGCCGAGAAGGAGAGAGCATTCAAGGCCCTCGAGGTTGAAGTCCAGGCGCGACTCGAGGCCCGCTCCAAGGCTGCCCAAGCTGTGAATGAACAGCTTCGGCTGGCTAAGGAGACTGCGCGAAACTCAACTGAGAGGGCTGCCAAGGCTGAAGCTGTTGCTGAGCCGCTTCGCGAAGAGAATGAGCAGCTTAAATGCAAATTAAAGGCTCTTCAGCATGCTCATGACGCCTTGGCAATGGAAGATGCCAAGAAGCTGCAGGAGATCCTTGACCAGAGGGGGGTGCTTGACCGCACTGAAAGGAAACTCAAAAGCGTCGAAGAGGCTGCCGCCAAGGAAGTTCAACTTGCCAACCTTGATAAAAGCGGAGCCGAACGTGCTTACAAAGAAAGTCAAGCTACCCTCCAATGGCTGCTTCGAGAAGCGTTGCCTCAGGTATCTTTATCTTTTTCTTTACGCTTTCCGCTCGTAATTAGAAAATGTTCTAACTTGTATTCTTTTGTAGGTTGTGCGTCGGGTCCTTTCAGAGACCTCTTACGACGATGCAATGAGCGCAGCCCTCAACGCTTCTCATGAGGATGGGGAGAAGACTGGCTTCCTGCTTGGTCTAGGGTTTGCTGAGAGAGGCTTTCCGCCCTCCAACTTCCCTTTATTCAATGTTAACACTGCAGCTGCTTATGACCAAGCAGTGAACCAGTACGCTGCCTTCCTGCATCCGGTGGTGGAGAAGGTGAATGAAGCTGCTGCTGCTGATGATGGGCTAAACATCCTTAAGACTTTCCTTGGACAGCCGCGCTCTGACGGTGCTGGTCCAAGCGGAGGTGGTCCTGAAGCCTGATCCTGAAGATCCCTTCCCACTGCTAGGATAGACTTAGCTTTGTATAGATTTCTTTTAGGCGGGTAGTTACCCGGCCACTGTTGTAATATATCATTGAAATATACGATTGTTATTCCTTTCATTGGATTCTTTGCTTTATAAACTTATGACTTGCATACTTGGTTTAAATTAGCGATTTTCCAAGTGTTTAGAATAAGTTAACCTGTGAACGTGGTTGATGATGGGTTAGAGTTTTGCTTCCTCCTTCGTGATTGTGCGGGTATAACCGTCACTTGCACTTGGTAGGATGGCTGAACTTTTGCCTTCATCTGACCGCGTGTAGGTTTTTCTTATCCTTTTTTAAGTGTTCATAAGTTAACCTTTTAACGTGGTAGATGGTAAGTTAAGTTTGGCTTCCTTGTTTGTGATTGTGCGGGTAAGACCGTCACTTGCACTTACAAGGATGGCTAAACTATACCTACATCTGACCTGCGTGTAGGTTTTCCTTAGAACTTTAACATTTTGGCGTTGTGTTTATGCGGGTATTGCCGCCTTCCACACGCAACTACTTCTTCCCGTAAGGGAAGTTCATAGGTTACAAGCTATCAATACATCATGAAAGGAGAATCATTTCCATTAGAAGTGGCTCTAGGCCTTTTCTTTACAAGTTGGAATTGATCTACATATAACATTTGCGTAATTGAGCTCCATTCCATGTTCTAGGGATGGGAGTGCCATCGAGCCTTTCGAGCCGGTATGCGCCCTTTCCCAGAACTTCTTTGATAACGTATGGCCCTTCCCAAATCGGGGCCAACTTTCCTGGGCGTTGTTGGTTCGAAGCCTCGTTGTTACGCAGTATGTAGTCTCCTTCATTGAAATTGCAGAGTTTTACCCGCGTGTTGTAGTATTTTTGCATTTGTCGTTTGTAGTTTTCTTCACGCACGGCGGCTAAGTCTCTGCGCTCTTCGGTTAGCATAAGGTCTAACCGTCTTTCCGCATCATTGTCTTCTGGTTGGATTAAGACCCTTGGTGAGGGTAAACCGATTTCGACTGGGATCATGGCTTCAGTGCCATAAGTGAGACTGAACGGGGTTTCTCCCGTACTGGTCTTCTTCAGCGTTCTGTTTGCCCAAAGGACGTGTGGAAGCTCGTCCACCCAACCGGATCTATGTTCCAAGAGTCTTCTCTTTATGCCTTCGACGATGCTCTTATTTGCTCTTTCCACCTCACCGTTACCTTGCGGGTGTGCCACTGAGGTAAAGGTGTGGGTGATTTGAAGTTCTTTCAGCCACTGCTGTAGCTTCTTGTCAGCAAAGTTGGTGCCATTATCGCTTACCAAATTCTGTGGAAGTCCAAAACGGCAAATAATAAATTCCCAAATGAATTTTTTGATATGCTTTGCGGTTGTTTGGGCTAAAGGTTTCGCTTCTATCCATTTGGTGAAGTAGTCAATGGCTACCACTAGGAACTGAACATTCCCAGCTGCTGTAGGAAATGGGCCTGTCACGTCAATGGCCCACTTCTGAAATGGCCACGAGGAAGTGACAGGAACAAGTTCATTTTTCGGGCGATGCGTGTTGGGTGCGTAAAGCTGGCAAGATCTGCATTTTCTGATGTATGCCAACGCGTCCATATGCATCCCCGGCCAGAAGTATCCCGCGTTGTTTAGCTTGGCTACCACAGCGCGGGGGCCTGCGTGTACTCCACAGATGCCTTCGTGAACCTCCCTTAGGAGGTAGTCAGCATCTTGGTTGTCCACGCATCTTAACAATGGGCCAAGAAAGTTACGTCTGTAAAGGGTGTCATTGACCAGCTGATAATTCAGTGCTTTACAGCGTAGTTTTCTTGCCTGTGACTTTGACTCTGGTAACGTTCCTGCTTCAAGGTATTTTATTATTGGGGTCATCCATGTTTCTGTACCGGTTTGGATGACACAAATTTCCTTGTGCGGGACTGATGGTGTTTCGAGGAGTTCAACGCGGATGTCCTTTCCCAAGTGGGTGAAGGCCAGTGATGCAAGCTTGCTTAACGCATCCGCAGATTTGTTTTCGCTGCGCTTGACGTGTATCACTTTACAATCATTAAAATCGCGCATGATGGCTTTGGCCTGGGCAAGGTACAGGGCCATTGTGTCGTTCACAGCCGTGTACGTCCCGTTTATTTGGTTTGCCACTAGCATGGAATCTACATGGGCTTCCAAATTTTTTACACCCATTTTACGCGCAATCCTCAATCCGGCCAGGAATGCTTCATATTCAGCTTCGTTATTCGTACTTGGAAAATCCAGCCGAATAGCATAAGTATATTCCTGGCCTGCTGGATTTGTTAATTTTAACCCTGCGCCTGAACCCTCGTTACTAGCTGCTCCATCAGTGTAGAGTCGCCAGACCTCATTGATTTCGTGTGCTGGGGAGGGTTGAACCTCCTCCTGACACTCTTTCTCCCGTGAAGCGGGGACTTCTGCAATAAAATCAGCCAGGACCTGGCCTTTAATGGCTGGTCTCGGCTTGTATTGAATCGCATATTCTCCCAATTCAATTGCCCATTTGGCTAGACGTCCCGATAACTCGGGTTTGCCTAGAACATTTGAGAGTTTGAAGTTGGTGAGAATAGTGATTGGGTGACCCTGGAAATATCGTCTCAACCTGCGTGAAGCGTGTATAAGTGCCAAGACTAGTTTTTCCAGGGTAGAGTACCGGGTTTCCGCGTCTGCCAGCACGCGGCTAACATAATAGATTGGCATCTGGATGCCTTTTCGTTCTACAAGCAGGACTGCCCCGGTTGCTCTATCTGTTGCGGAGAGGTATAGGATTAACTCCTCCCCCGCTTGTGGTGCTGTGAGTGTTGGGAGTTCGATCAGGCGTGATCGAATCTCCTGAAAAGCTGCTTCCGCTTCTGGTGTCCAGCGGAAGTGCGTTTTCTTTAAACAATTTCTTAGCGTTGACACAAAAGGGAACGACCTATCCGCATGGTTTGCCAAAAAGCGGTTAAGCGCGACTAGTCGTCCATTCAGTGTTTGAGCCTGTTTTATGGTGGTAGGTGATTCCATTTTGACAATGGCTTCGACCTTTTCAGGGTTCGCTCTGAAGCCATCTTTAGTAATAATGACTCCCAAGAACTTCCCTTCTTCCACCCCAAATGAACACTTGCTCGGGTTGAGCTTCATGTTTATCTTTCTGAGCGTGTTGAAAGTTTCGTCAATGTCTTTCAACATCGCCTCTGGCTCGGGGCTTTTGATGACCAAATCATCCATATAGACTTCCAAGTTTCTCCCAATTTGGGCGTGAAACTCTTTGTCCATTAGTCGTTGGTACGTGGACCCCGCGTTCTTAAGTCCGAATGGCATCATTTTATAACAAAATGTGCCATCGGGCGTCCGAAAGGCGGTTTTGTCCTGGTCATCTACAGCCATGTGGATTTGATGGTACCCCTTATACGCATCCAAGAAGCATTTAAGGCGAAATGGTGCCACCGAATCCACCTTGAGATCAATTTCTGGCAACGGATAACAATCTTTGGGGCATGCTTTATTCAAATCTTTGAAATCTATGCACATGCGCCATTGTTTGTTATTCTTCGGTACCATTACGGGATTTGCAACCCATGTTTGATATTTGCTAACGCGCACGATGCCCGCGTCAAGGAGTTCCTTGACTTGGGTTCTGCACGCGTTGGTTTGCTCGGGCCCCATTACTCTGCGCTTTTGTACGATCGGCGTAACGGTCGGATCGCGTTTGAGCTTATGCTCTGCCTTACTCCGGGGTACACCAGTCATGTCGGCTGGTGTCCACGCGAAGATGTCTGCGTTTCGCTGCAGTAAGCGCTTGAGTAAGGTGCGTGTTGGATCAACAATTGTCGGGCCAATGGTAACGGCCTGATCGGGATATTTCCCATTGAATGCCCACTTTTCAGGTTCAGTGATGGTTTGTTTGGCCATCTTCGGTTTGGGTTTAGAGGAGACAGATGCGATGCATACCTGGGGAATGCCCGTGATCATCGCTACGCCTTCAGTTGTTGGCCATCCCATCATGCCGTGGACTGAGGATACCACGGCGTTGAATCTTGCCATCCCGTCTCTCCCGAATTTATTATTATAAGAATGTAATTTTGAACAATTCTGGTACAAAATATTTATCAAATTTGTAACAGTACATGTCTCTGGCTAGAAAGAGTGCCACAAGAGGCAAACTACAGTGGTTAATTATAGCCTACCTTATAAGTGGGGTGTTAGAGGTGACAGCCGTTTTGGCATATGTGACAGTGCTGATTGTGGTCGTGTCAGCGATGGTGGTGGTTGTGTTGGCAACAACTAGTAGTTCACCGTGCCGTTATGTGATGCTAACACTTAGACCCGTTGCGGGTTAGCTAGTTTCATACTTTCATTTGAGTGACTCATCCTAACTTGTATAATTTAAGTGACGCATTTTGACTTATTGTATAATTTGAGTGATCTTGATTAACCCATTAAGCGAAACAAAAATTGCCCGCATCACCTCAGATCAGGTGTGACTATGACAATTAGTGCTGAAAAATGATACCACAACTTTGGTTTGCTTAAACTCACCAAGCTCGAGATTCGTAGCCATCCAGTTCCCCGAAACAGAAGTTTATAACAAAATCGATGATCAATAAAACAAGAAAAAGTAGTTAGCAGTCTTTATCATACTCACATTCAAATGTGGTTGTTTAGATAACAAGTATTATGAGGTCTCAAATTCAAATTAAACAAATAAATAATAATACGGGGTTTGGTATAGATTCACTTGACATCATTCCCAGCTTCTAACATCGACTTGTAAAGCACAAAACCTCCTCGGGGGCAGCCGGGCATTTTGGATGCCATGTTCTCCAACTCACTCTGAATAATTTACAAAAAATTCAGAAACAATCAACAAAAAAGTTTATGCAAGTCAACCCAACCCACCCTGTTTCAACCACCTGTCTTGGCCCGTTACCCAAACCCGTCCATCTTGCTACCTATATTTTGAAAAGATAAAAATGATAGTATTTAATTACTCACGGGACCGATAGCATATAGTTTTGTTGATTCATATCCGTCTTGTGCACTGGAATGGAGTTCTTGAACTTGTGTTGATTCAAGATTGCATTTAATATAGAAAAATGCAACCGGTCTCGCATTCAATACCCTGACTGATATACCAATGAATGATGGCTCGCTCTGCATCAAAACAAATTGTAACACATTAAAGTTTTTCTTAAAACTCCATGATTAATAATAATAATAATAATAATAATAATAATAATAAACTTTGATAAATTCTGACCAATGTTGCAGCAGGCACTCCTATCTCTTCAACCACTTCACGGATAACGCTGTCAAACATCTCCTGAGAAACTTTACTGTTGCTCAATTCTGAGTTTTGCAACCCGTTTTCACACTTATGTGATGTAATACCAACTTCGTCTGGCTACAAACAGTTGACTACTTATATTAGCATAACTGACCACAAGCCACCAACTATTACGTTGAGAAATATAAGAAATTTGTACCTCAGGATGGCCACCTGGAAAAACCAGGTAGCCGGGAAATTCACCAACATTATTACTTCTTTGGAGCACAAGTATCTTATTGTCAACCGTTTCTACAACTGCACCGTTACCTAATGGACTAGACGTGTGTTGACACTGCTTACAATCATCTACAAAAATATCAAACTGGGAATTTGCAGATAACTAGATACCATTGCATGTAACATGAAAAAAATGGATTATTTTACTTACCTTCGGACGAAACAAGAAATCTTTCCCATAAAGGATTTAGATTTGTCCCCACAAAAGTCATATAATCTGTTAGACCAAGGTTAAGGCGTACATTGGGTCCCACAACATCATGTCCTCCATACTAAGTAGCAACAACAATTAAAATAGTTAAAAGAGTTATGTATATAATACTGTTATCTTAAAATTACATCCAAATTATTAATGGATTTAATTACAGGTGAATGTAACTTGACGAATTCGATTACTTAAAACAGTTGAACGTGCTATAAAGTTGGAGTTATTAGATAAATTAACGCACCCTAAACTTTTTACCATTGAACAATGATGAGCTTTGCTGAACTCTTTTATCCCATATCTGAAAATGAGATAAAAGGAACCACATTAGCTGTATAAAAAAGATATGTACAATAATAAATCGATGCATTAAATCAAAAAGGTGTTCAAGAAACCCGAAACTGAAATCGAAAGAAAACGATCCGATTAATGAAGAGCTTCTTCCTTAAATCATATTTCATCGATCCAAAATCTTCCACCATGAAAGGATCAAGGCTATATGTACACTGTAAAGTTATTGGAACAAAGATTAAGGTTTACTATTCCTAAGCCCACTGGACCCATTTGGTATCTATGGTTACTAGGGCTGTAGACGAACCGAACAAACACAAACAAGGCCTTTTTCGTGTTCGTTTGTTAAGGAAATAATGTGTTCATGAACGGTTCACAAACACTTAGCGAACAAGATTATGTTCGGGTTCGTTCATTAAGGAAATGAATGTGTTCACGAACACAGACAAACACAAATAAAATCGGCTGAGCCTAGAGATTGAGACCGATGTATTAATCAATGTGAATAATGAAAGCATGTAAACGAACGAACACAGACAAACACAAATAAAATCGGCAGAGCCTAGAGATTGAGACCAATGTATTCATCAATGTGGATAATGAAAGCCTGTAAACAGACGAACACGTAAAGGCATGTTTGTGTTCGTTCATTTAACTTTAAAGAACACGAACACTTAATCGAACAAATACTTATGTTCATGTTCGTTTATTTAAAACGTGAACATTTGTGTTCGTTTGTTTAAAATCTAAACGTACATAAGTGAACAAAGATAAACGAACATAAATGAACATATATGAACAAATGTAAATGAACACAAACAAACATAAACAACATAAATGAAAACACTTAAATGAACACAAATTAACAGATATAAAATCTTTAAGTAGATGACTCATCCAGATAATATTTAATTATTTTCTATTAATACAAAATCGAACATAAATAAAAAAACAGACATAAACGAACATTCATGAACATAAATGAACGAACGAAACATATGTTCATGTTCGTTCGTTTAATTAAATGAACACAAATTTTTTGCTCATGTTCGTTCGGTTATTAAATAAATGAACCTAAACGAACTTCCCGTCGTACGGTTCACAAAATTGAGCATTCTACCAACCTTACTTGGTACCAGAGCCACCCCGGGCTCTCTATCACCTCCACCCAGTGTTTCAAAAATTGGGTTAGGCGGCCGATCAATAGGCGCCTAGGCGTCTCGATTTTGGCTAATCAGAGGTTGTAGGTGCTAGTTGGTCAAAACCGGTCCTGGTTGGATAAAATCGTTCCAGATCGCGCAACTCGGCCCAAATACACTTTTTAACCTAGATGACCAGAAGCTTTTAAGTATCTAATTTGTTACGTTAAAGATTACATGCTTGAACTTTGAGCTATTTTTCAAGTATTATATTCATATTGATGTTTATATATATGTATATTTGAAAAACTACATATAAAAACTATAATCCGATTAATTCTAAATAATCCCGATTAATCCTAGGTGGGTACCCAGCACCGCGCCTAGCGACTTTTGCAACACTCACATATTAAAGCCCTAAATACTATAGGTTCCAATATCATGTAGGCCTATTTCAGCAGCTCCAATAACAAAGTAAAATCTACAATTTACAACTAAAATACAGTTTCAGCAATGGTAAGAAAGAAAGAAAGAAAGAATACCTGAGAAATGGAATATTCCAAGTCAGTGTCCGGATGAGGAACTCTATCGTACGATTTGTCCAAATTCACCGACACCTAAATGTAAAACTTATAAATCATTATTATTATTATTATTCGACAAATAATAAGTCAGGGATCGAAAAATGAAAATTTACCTGCGAAGAAGAGAGACCAGAGGGACATGAAAGGAGCAGTTTGAATGCATTCTCCATCACGTCACCTTCGCAAGTAACACGATCTCACTCAGTTTAAGGTTGGGGATCTCGTACGTTTGTGTTGGAATTGAGTTGGGGTTTTAGAGTTTATTTAAGCCGCTTTTATTTATGTTTATTACATAATCAAATCAAATCAAATCAAATCAAAATCATATCAAATAATTAATTTAGTCATTAAGCCTCTAAACGAGTAGTGAACTATTTGACGAGAAACTTGTGCTAGATTAATTATGATGCTTTTTTATGTTCATAAACGAATGAACATGAGTAAAAGTTTGTGTTCATTTAATTAAACGAACTAAAATAAACACATGTCTTGTTCGTTTATTTATGTTCGCAAAAGTTCTCTTATACTTAAATTTATGTAGGTTCATGTTCGTTTACATATTAAAAGAATATAATTAAACATTATTTGTATTTTACAACTTATATCATCCTAATATGTTTTATACTTGTTCATCTAACATTTACGTTCGTTTGTGTCCGTTTATGCGTTCATTTACGTTCGTTTGTTCATCTAAATGAACGGTTTTCCATTTTGGTAAACAGAAATGCCTGAATTGCGTTAAAATCATTTTTTAATTAAAAGAATTTGATGTCACTCTAAAAAACTCAATCGATCCTAGCGGACATCGTTTTATAATTCAAAAAAGGCTAGGGATGATGTGTCTTGCCCATTTGCCTCTATTTCGATGTAGCATTGTTTAAATTTGATTATAACATCTATCTATACAATATATAATACACCAAATAAGGGCAAATTAAGACGGTAGATTTTAAGGGATTTACAATTGATTAAGCGCATGATACAATTATAAAGAGGGACAAAGTGGTAATTGAACACTTAAATATAGTTACAATCTTACACCTTCGACTTTATTCAAGTTTTTGTAAATTTAGAGAACAGTTACAAATTTAACTTTTATCTTTTGCCTATTTACTCTTTTTAATTTCACTTTTAACCCAACTTCCCCACAATTTTCAAACGGTCATAACTTTTTGTACGATAATTTAAAAAAAAAATTGCACTATAAAAATGAGTGTTTATTCTCTTTAATTTGAGTATGGTATTAGTTTGTTTAAGTTATAAAAGTGAAATTTTTTGTGGTCCAATTTTGATTGTTTTGAATTAAACCGTGAGCCAAATCATTAGTAATTGTATTTTATCGTCGAAAACTGAAATCGAGACGCTGAAAATTGAAAGCAACCAAACCGAATCATTATCAACGATTTGGTTTGTACTTTGATAACAATTTGAGTTTAAAATAAGAATGATTAATCCAAATATACCAACAAACGGTTTCACGATTTCAAATAAACAATAAACACCCATAAATCTATTACATGATTACTAAGGTCTGTGTTTTCCGCTTTATCGTTTGGACACTCGTCTAGTACTATCTAATAAAAGGCTACAAGTTTTGCGACTTGTCAATCCTAAATTAAACCTCACCCTTTTTTAATAAATTTATGATAGTTACCATTCTTAAAATTTATGCTTCAAAATTTGTTAATTTAATATCTACTTCCTACTTTGTTTTTCAAACATTTGATATTTATAATTATCTTTGACTTTAAAATTGTTATAAAGACTATTGTTGTACGACAGTATTAATAGCATGGTTGTAAAATCGCACCTAGGCGCCGAGTACTCGATGAGTAATCCCCGAGTAATCCCCGCCTAGGCCGAGTTATCGGTGCGCCATCCCCGAGTACTCTCCGACTAAGGGCGAGTACTCACCGACTAAGGCCGAGTACTCCCAACTCCTTAGTCGGCCGCCTAAGGTTCGCCTAGCGATTTTTGCAACCTTGATTAATAGTGTTTAACGGGTTTATTATTTATTGTATACAGTATATTTATTAAATATTGTATTTTCAATAACTACTCGTGTAATACACGGGTCTCAACTAGTGTGTGTGTATATATATATATATATATATATATGGTGTACAATCAAGTCATTCAAAGAGAAAACAAGAATGAAATGAAGCATAAAGAAATCACACAAACCCTTGAATTCTTTCATATTCTACACACAAGTTTCTCATATAAATGACACAAACAATAAAAAAGATGAGAAAATAACAAACCAAGTACACAAACTAATAAGCAAGATACACAGTAAAATGAAGCAGTGTCTCTGTACCATCATTGTTCTGCTGGTCAGTACCCTGGAACGTCTTCACCACAGCATGTCCTTTAGCATTCACATACTTTCCGGTACCGCCCATCACCGCCAGCTGAGACTCCGCCACCGCGCTCCTGTGAACCCCCATAAAACTCAAACTATCAATATAACTCCCATGCATAAACATCACAGTAAACGCCATTGTCTGACTCTTCCCGTCAATCGAGCTCGATACGTAGAACCCTTGAGCCTTCCCAATCAAACCGGACCCTAGCTCGTGTCCTTCGGTCAACTCGTCGTCAATCACGGTCAATGTCCCGAACATAAACTGTTGTAACGCGTTACCTTGAGGTAACTGTCCACCGTTGATGGCGGCAAAAAGATTATTGTTATTGTTGTTGTTATTGTTGTTTTGGAAAACGTTTGAGGTGGTCCCGCCTAAGCCAGTGAGGAATGGGAGATTATTATTGTTGATAATCCCATTGTTCCCATTGTCTTGCGGAACCCCATTGTTAACCGGGAGGTTGGCACCGTTCGGTTTTGCAAACGGGACTTGACCGTTGACAGCCGGGTTAGTCACGGCTCCAGTGACAGCTTTAGCCGAGGGGTTTGACCCACCGAGAATATCGTGCATGAAGAATGTAAGTGTGTGGTCAGGACCTTCTACCACGGGGACCACATTTGCACCGGAAGCAGGGTTAGGTGGGATGGCGCCTAAGGGGATCGCATCATCGCCTGCTTCTGGTGCAACCACTGGGGCCACGGGCTCTGTGTCCTCGATGAGGGTTCGAGCCGAGGCAGCTAGGAAAAGAAGGGAGAGGAGTGTAAAGTAAGTGAAGGTAGAGGTTGCCATTGGAAAAGTTTGATCAAGTGTGGAAGATGAATGATTGATTGATGGTTTATGTGCAATGCGATGTGTGAATTTATACAAGGAAGTGTAGTTGATAATATGGAGTTGGTGCCATATAAGAGTTAGTAAGCTAAACTCATGTTATTATTAGACAAACAACTCCTCTATACAGAATCCAACTCATATTTATGATTATCAAAGGTTCTTTAGCTCTAAAGTTTGTAGTGCTGGATTTGTGTTTCGACTGCTTCAGACCTTTTTTCTTTACGGGCAAGTTTATATAATTAATTTTCAAATAATAATATATAAAGGGTAAAAAACGGAAATAAAAATTAAAGTGTGGCTGCTGGGATTCGAGCCCAGGTCTCCACGGCCACAACGTGGATTTCTTACCACTAAACTACAGCCAGTTGATACTATTTTGTTGATTTAATTTATTTAAATAAAGAAACCATGTCTAATACTGTTTGTTCCTAATTCTAACTTTGTTTCCTTTTGTTTTCCTCTCTGTCTGTGTTTCGTTTGTTCTCTCCAGCTCCTAGCTGGTGGCTTTTATTTTGTTCTATCTAATATATGCTTTGCCTGTTTAAATTAAAATTAAACATAACCACCAATTGGCATAACCAATGCTGAGTCTTATAGATGTAACATATATTCATCCACATGTCTATTAATTTAGGCTGCTCTCAATGGGTAGAGTGCTCAACTTTTAAGTGCGGCTAGGATCTCCTGTCATTTTTCTTGATCATGACTCAAGTTTATATACTATATATTAATAGCTTAATCTTTCATATTAATTTCTTGTGAATGTTGTTGAGATCATATCTTTAATATGCTATTTAACTGTTGGAGGCTGAATGGTCTTGAGGGAGACGCGTTTCTACAATGAAGCACGTAAGTTCGGTTTACGTAATCAGATTGATGATTAATACTTGAATGATATTCGTATCTGTTACGTCAAAAGTAGTTGTCTAGAAATATTGGTTTTAAAGATGTAAGAAATCGTTCCCAATAGATGAAAACACAAAGAGAACAACATCTTTATTATGTATGTTTTAACGCCCTGCTTGCTGCGCACATATAATGTATATATGTGTGAACCTCTGGTGGGCAAAATTGAAATTGCACTAGTTTTGACGTTATTAGACTAATCTCGTGAAAATAACGTTAAAAATGTCGGAAGGTTAATCAGGCATCATGTGGTGGCGTTGATAGCCGAAAGACAAGGGCCCATGCACCAATCGGCCGGTGTGCCGATGATTGAGTGTTATGCGCCTTATGTTCAAGGCTTGATGCAAAACTACTATCGAGCCGGGGGTCTCACTGGAAGCAGCATTTCTATTCCTATGAGGTAGAGATAAGGCTGTCTACATCTTACCCTCCTCAGACCCTACCATAACTTTGCTATTGGTGGGATTTACTGAGTACGATGATGATGATGATTAGTATCATGTATTTATAATGCGTGTCTAATGGATTTTGTATTATATTTTTATTTTGTGACTCGATCCGAACTGCATGAGCAAATTGCAGAATCTATAATCCAACGATAGAGTTGAATAAAGTTCCTAGTTCGGCAAACATTAACTATGAGAATTTTAACAAGCTACATATAAGAGCACATTATTTGATAAAAACATGTATATATACAGTTATATATGTAAGAGAAAACTTTACATTCATAATCTAGGCCAAATGTTACCAAATGTTGTTTGCCATTATAAGAAAACGGCAAATAACACCAAAGAACCGTATGTACGTTGATGATTGACTACGAAATTCAATTTTCCAAGTTACATAAAACCTATATATATAAATTACTAGCTTATATCCCGTGTGGCACACGGGTTGAAAAAAAAAATGATTTTTTAATCATAATAAATATGATTTATGAAATTTGAAAAATTAAAACATGTAACCAAGTAAATTAAATTAAAATGGTTTCACATGTGTCGGTTCCATTTTCCACACCAGCTTCAATTACTACAATGTTAACCAAATAGAAGTCCATGTCTTCATTTTTACGAATGTCCTTATGATATGTTTAAAACTGTCATAAATATTTCTTTGGAAGCTTTATTACAAAACCCATATACCGAATTTTGAAATCATATGTAATATTAAAAACACTAAATACGTATAAAACTTACCCAGTCTTCAATCAGGTGAGATTAAACTTTCAAATAAATTCTCGTTAACCAAACTAACTAATGATTATGTTTAACAAATATTTAAAAGAGAAATATTAGGGCACTAAAGAAAAAAATATTTTTAAAACATATGAAGCTAGTTTTTAAAACCAATTTCCTTTTATTGAGCAAGTTTGAACCATAGCTACGTTCGAATTCCTCAACACTCTTCATTTATTTGGCCAAAATCGAAACCCTGTTGTTTTGTTGACAATCTGCATAAATTTTTAAATCACGTTACCAATCAGAATTTTAATAATCAAAAGTTTATTTGATTGATTTATGACACAGAGTTAAGATAAAGAGGATAAATTTTGATATAATTAAAACCATTGCATCGTTGTATCGACTGAGTCAAACTTAGACCATGTTGTACAAAGTTATATAGAAATCTGAATAGAACTCTTTAATTTCAAACCAAGATTATAAAATTTGAGAAGTCCCATTTCATAAATTGAATTTAATCAAAGAACTAAAAGGATATAACTAATTTTTCGAAACCCATGTTTATACCAACGAATCTCATATGAATGTTTTAATTTTGTGTTGCATCCGATAAATCAATACCCATGTTGATGAAGATAGATTGATACACATGTAAAGAGAAGAAATCAAACAAACCTTATAATTATAATGTAGAAGATGAATGCAAAAGCAGACGACGATCATTAATTGAATATGTGGATTTATACTTTGAATTAGGGTATAATCATTATAGAATTAGGGTTGAGGATTACATATGAATATGTTTATTCCAATAGAATCTGTAAATAGAACCGCTATATGTGAATTCAATTTTAATTTTAATTAAAATGAAAAAATAAAAAAATGCCAAAATGCCATGTTGCAATTTAAAAAGACTTAATGAAAAAGAAAGAATAAAAAAATGTCAAAATGTCATGTGACATTTTAAAGAGATTTGATGAAAAGTATTTTAATAAAGATAAAATGTAACATCCTACTTTCGATATGAATTAATAAAATAAATGTCGTTTATTTTATAGTGTGTCGTTTATCGGTTTAAATAAGTAAACTAATAGAAGGTCCATGGGCTTAAGAAAGTATAAATACCCCTTAAACCCTAATCCTTTCCATTTTTATTCATCTATACACCATAGCCTACACCTTGGAAAACACACCCAAACACTATCCTATAACCCGGACCAAGAGCCGAAGGTGAAAACCCGAGCTTGTTGGTGCTGGATCGTCGTGACAAGCCAAACCAACATCAAGACTTGACCGTGTTCGTAGTTCGACTCGTTTAAGGTACGTTTATATTTAGAAATCGTTCATTTAGGTTTGGATTTGTTTGGAAAATCATAGATCTGTTTGAGTATGATAAAAACGAACCCAACACAACAAATCTTACTGAAATTGGTTAATATTTGATAAGTTAATCGATTGATAAACGAGCCATACCTATATATGCATAAATCGCACCCTGTAAAACCTAATATTTGGATGGTTGATGGATTGGGGTTTGTTGGCGCTGAGAATACAAATCCAATGGTACCAAATTTGTGTTGTGTCGTTAAGTATCGAAGGTTAATTGCAAATTTAGGGGGTCTGTTGATCGTTACTATTCTTGACGATTTTAACTTTGACCTCTGAGTCAAAGTTGGATAAGATTGATGCAATTCGTTATGTCCAGATAACAAATTAGTTCACCCATTCGTTCTGTTAAGATAACGAATTAGCTCACCCATCCGTTATGTTGAGATAACGAATCAGTTCACCAATTCGTCATGCCAAGATAACGAATTAGGCTAGCGAACTAGGGTAACGAACCAGATAACAAACCCGGTGATTCGTACTTGCCAATTCATTATGATAACGAATCAGGTGATTCGTTACTCACCATTTGCTATGTCAAGATAACGAACCAGAATAATGAATCAGACATGTAAGATAACGAATCAGATAGCGAATCATGCTTAATTCGTTATAGAGAATGAGATAGAGAAATAAATAATAATTTAAAATCCTAATGGAAAATGTGTTAAGACAGTTAATGAAAATAAAATTTTTCCAAACTGACCTGGCAGCTTAACCCCAGCCAGGGGCTCTGCCCCTTGGACCCCGCTAGGGGCTGCCGCACCTAGAACCCCGCTGCCAGGGGCGCTGCCCCCGGAACCCCGTTCGTGGAGGGTTATAATTAAACTATGAATACGATATGGATAGTGATAGTAATTAATACGCGTAACTGTTATACAGTTAGCCGTGCACAACTAAAGAAAGAGATTACCATTAACGGTGAACGTAACCGAATTTAGGTGAGTTTCTAGCCCCATTTTCCTTGTTATGTTTTCGGGGCTGTGTGCATACTTGATGTGATAGTTAATATACTTACCTTAAATGGTAAGTGTATTCCATGTATGATTTATGTGATAGATATTATGTTATGTATGTGAAAGAAATTTTGTCGGTACGTTAACGATCTTCGGATATTGCATGTATTGACAAGGGAGGTATGTATATGAAAGATAAATGTGTATGATATATATATGTACAACATATGAATATGTATGAATGATTAAAGAACGTATATGTATGTTACGGGTATGTAAAGACAATATGTACGAAGATGAAGAGGTAAGGGATCAGACCCTAATAATATCTGAGATAGAGAAGAAAGGGATCGGTCCCTAATAATATCTGAGATAGAGAAGAAAAGAGGGATCAGACCCTAATAATATCTAAGATAGAGAAGAAAGGTATTAGACCCTAATAATATCTGAGATAGAGAAGAAATGGATCAGACCCTAATAATATCTGAGATAGACAAGGACAAATGGATCAGACCCTAATAATATCTTAGATAGAATAGACAGTAATTATATAGTATGAAAGTATGTATGAATGATGTAATGAAAGTAAATTAGTAAAGTAATTATTATGTATCTTCGTATGCATAATGGAAGGTGAGTATATGTATTGTATGATGTATGATTAACTAGAACTCACTCAGTGTAGCTGACTTTTAGTATGCACACAGGTGAGTAGTTAGAGACAGCTTGCTTGAGTGGTGACACATGGCAGAAGAATAAGAGTCTGACATCTGAAGACGCAAGTTGTTTTATGTTTAATGTTTTAATATTGAAAGACACAGAATTAAGACAAGTTATGGATTATTATTGTAATGTTATGAAAGTTTTAAATTCCGCGTAAAGTTTTATTTAACTCTGATGTTTAGAACTGTGTTTATGAGCAAATCCAACGTCCAATGTAGGGCACCAGTAACGGGGCCTTACATGAAAAAATAAAAAAACGTCAAAATGTCATGTAACAATTTAAAGAGATTTGATGAAAAGGGGAAAAATATCAAAATGCCATGTGACAATTTAAATAGATTTCATGAAAAATATTTTAATGAAATAATAAAAAAAAAATGCCATAATGTTATGTAACAATTTAAAGAGATTTGATGGAAAATAGGAAAATATGGTTAATTGAAAATTCACTCTTTTATTATATATGTAGATAAAACATGCATATGCAACCACAACATAATATTTCTTTCTTTGTTATTTGTTTTGTATAATTATCCCAACTTCAATATATAAAAAAAGGTGAACTAATAAAAATGTTTGTTGTATAAATTATTTTAATTAATTTACAACAGAGAATATTTTATCAAGACAAATACAATAAATAAATAATGGTGGCAAATATTTCAAATACATCTAAATTCAAATGTTTAAAACCTAGTCAAGGTTGTTGTAGAGTCGTATAAAGCTCCTAATTTATCTTTTGTAATTGAGTTGCAATCTCCTATATATTATGTATGTAAATCTCAAGATAATCATTCAAACCCAATTGCATTCAAACCTTTGTTTCTAGTAGTTGTGTTTTGTTTTACAAAGGAAGAAGAACAACTAAATACAGAATGTTTTAGCCTAAACATATAGCTGGAAAATTCCTTTGAATATGCAGCAACGGTCTTTAATTTGCAGAATGTATGACTGTCATATTAACTCTTTAAAATATTGTTGATTGTATTATTCTTATTTTCAAACATAAATATCCTAACTATTGTTTACAAGACACTACAAATCAGAGAACTTTTATTGATGATAAAATCCGTCATTGATCAGTTAGCAAATATTACAACTGCCAATAATATGTTGGTAAAATTCCGTAAAAGTGCGTACGTGGGTAAAGACTTCACCGACTGATCATCAGTGATTACATTACCCACGTATTTAGCGGCTGAATTATCCGGTGATAGAAAATTTTAACAACGTACTTTAGTTTCGTTTCAACATATTTACCACAGATTTTGTGATTGACCTAGATTGACCAAGTATGGTCGTGATATACCATTATTTTTACAATGATTGACCTAAATTCACAAAGTTCTTGATTAACCAATAATGACCAAGTATGGTTGTAAATGGCCATTGTTAACCTAAATCAACCAAGTATGTTAGGCCTAGGATAACTATCTTCGACCTTAGATAGACAACCTATGATTGTGAGTGCCATTGTTGAGATTGTTGACCTGGTTCCATAGTACGTCACCCTCCCTTTTCAAAACCATGAACCTAAATCTAAACTAATGTATTGTAGGCTTCTTCATCAACTCACAGCTGTAAGTTGGGTTCAAACCTCAACTTCTCTCAATAATTTTATCAAACATGTTAAGAGCTTAATCGTACTCTCTCTGCTCATGATTTCTAAAAAATCAAAAAACAGTCATGTGGCTGCTGGGATTCTAGCCCAGGTCTCCACGGCCTTAACGTGGAATTCTTACCACTAAACTACAGCCACAAGATGTTACTTTAAAAAGACAAAAGATAAATAACCACATGACATATTATTTTGTTTTAAATCTTAAGCTCATAATTATTACATTAAAGACTTGATTATGCATTACATAATTCTTACCAGCCGTAATCTTTCACATTCTTGCAATTCTTGTTGTGATCATACTCTTAATTTTATACATCAAGGGTTACTCAACGATTTGAATATTTGATTGTTAACAAGATATTTTTAATAACATAATATTTGATAAAAGAAATAAAAAGATAAATTTATGATTCTAGGCAAAATCTAGATTTTTTGTGTGTGTATCATTATAAGATAACTAGTATGAAACTCGCACGATGCTGCGGCGACAACAATTTGTAATGCGATACTTGTTTATGTTAGTTTATTAATCCTCTCGTAACATAGTGTACAGTACGTATGTTAGTTTTCTTAATCGTGTAATATTTTCAAAAGTATATTACGTTAATTGTTTAATTGGTTAGGTTGATGCATGTATATAGGGCTGCGAACGGGCTGAGCCAATCTAGGCAAAGCTTGAGCTCGACTCGAATGCACGTTAAGCTTAGCTCAGCTCGAGCTCGAAACTTTAAGCGAGCGAAACATGGGAGCTTGATCTTGGCTCATTCATAAATCGAGCCAACTCGGCTCAACTCGAAATGGCTCAAACTCTTTTCTTTTGAGTTGTTTTTGACTTTTTCATTAGTTTGAACTTAGCCATAATATCTTACTTTGAATTAATTGTTATGACCATTATTTATAGAGACCATTCAAGGATGCAAAGGTTTAGAGGTAGAAAAATATATTTGAGAGGCAATTGATGGGGGATGCAAAGGAAACGTGAAAAATAATTTAGGAGAAACTTGTTTCAAGCTCGGGAAGGGAAACGGTATTGCGTGAACCAGTGTTAAGAAGTAACAAGCCAAATGCGCTGAAACAGTTTGATATTAAAATGTTGGATATATAAATTAAATACTCTACATGAGCAAATTAATCGAGCCGAGCCATCCCTGGCTCAAGCTTGAAAAAGTTCGATTACAAAACAAGCCGGCTCGGCTCAATTTCTAAACGAGCTTTTTCGAGCGAGATGTGGGCTTTAAAGACACCCATATACCACCAAAAGAATTAAAACTCATATCCAAAATAATATTAGTTGAAGTTGATTTTATTCTTTTGATTTTATATGCGCTTAAACATTTTATTGGTTTATAGTTTCATATCTAAGTTGTACTTTAATGTTTTATTGACTTTTAAATTATAATCTACACATCGGTTTGTAATTTGTTTATATCTAAACGTCGACAAAAATAAACACGTCGTAATGGTAGGTTTGGTTTCTTAAAAACATAATGTATTTAAAGTTATAAAGGGAAACAAAAAAAAAGTTGTCATATTTTTGGATAAAGATGAGGGGTTAAATAAGTAGCAATTCTTTGATATTACAAAAGTTATCTAAAGTTCAATGGTAATTATCGTAAATATATAATGAGAATGAAAATGTATTTATATGGTTGCATATCTAAGTAATACTTTAATGCTTCATTGACTTATACATTATAATATACACATCCGTTTTGAAAATTTTTTATATCAAAACATCGAAAAAAATAAGCACATCGTAATGCTAGGCTCGGTTTTTAAAAAGACACATTATATTTAAAGATATAGACAGAAACAAACAAATTGTCAATTTTTTGGATAAAGATGAGGGGTTAAATGTGTAACTATTCTTAAATATTACAAAAATTATCTAAAGTTTAAGGGTAATTATTGTAACTATACAAGGGTAATTATTATTATAAGTATAGAATGAAAATGAAATATTACGGTTAGTGAGTGTTGTGTAAATACCAAAATGCTCTCTAAATTTTAAAATTATAAGCATTCAAGGTTGTACATGTTGCATAATAGTTTGGACCTCTTAAAAATTAAGAGGTCCTTTTTATATATAGTATAGATATTTAAGCGCTAAACATATGTTTATAACTTACGAATTTAATTTTTTTTGGTTATTTAATACATGTAGATATAAAACATATATATGCACCGCATCAAGTTAATGTTAACTCTGTAATCTTTCATAAGAGTTTAGCACAGTGACGGATCTAGACATAAATCTCATGGGTAACGTTTAAATTTATTTTTTTTTCCGTATTTCATACAGTGTAACCTTTTTTTTCTTTCCAGTTTCCACCATTACACGAGCAAGGTCACGCATTCACCCAATTTTGCAAATTTATCATCTTCCTTTTAAGTGTGATAAAATGTCGTAAGATCACCTGAAATACACTATTTTTCTTCATTACTAATATAATTCGGATACATTTCCGAAAATGCCACTATCTTGATAAGTCAAACTTGGAAAACGAATCTCAAGATTTAAGCCTGAAATATTTTCCAAGCAAACTAGTTGAGATCTCACTAAATCTATTTTCAAGTTCTTGAATTTGCATTAGGGGTGTGCAATAGAGAAAAACCCGACCCGACCCGCATCAAACCCGACCCGAGACCAATAACCGAAATGTTGAAAATGAAAACGGAAGACAGACCCGTTTTTGCCACTTCGGTTATTAGAAGAAGTCGGTTTCGGTTTCCGGGTAATCGAGTAATGAGGGAAGAACCGATGTTCTGATTCACACATAAACACAATCCGCAATTGAACACACAAACACGATCCATAATTAAAAGACGATATGCAATTGAACATCTAATCTTCACCTACTTCACCCCTTTTGTTGTTTTCTTCATTTTTACGGGTAATATATTTTGAATTTTCACAAAAAAAAATGTTTTTCTTTTTCCCTTATGTAATTAAATTTATGCAAAATCTTGAGTTTGATTTCATCTATTGATGAAATTGAAATTGAAATTAATTAATAATTTGTTTAAGTTAAAAGATTGAATTGGATTTAATACAAGACGGGTAAAATTGATTAAATCTATTTAATTTAGTACAAACCTTGGTGAAGCAAGAAGTCGATTGAATGGAATGGAATGGAATGGAAGCACTAGCAATCTATTGACCTTGATTGGATGGAGAAATCAACATTAGACTATGATGGATGAAACAAACAGCCGTCATAGTATTTTATCTAGTTTAGGGCGATGTGAAAATCTATTTGTTAATAGGAATCGGTCTTTCGGTTCAGAATT
This sequence comes from Bidens hawaiensis, assembly GCF_021521415.1. Taxonomy (NCBI): domain Eukaryota; kingdom Viridiplantae; phylum Streptophyta; class Magnoliopsida; order Asterales; family Asteraceae; genus Bidens; species Bidens hawaiensis. The sequence goes on along the minus strand of NW_027501158.1, from coordinate 6,705 downwards.
TGTTTTCACGGGTTGATACCCGAACCCGACCCGAGACCGAAATGCCAAGTATTGAGGGACCGAATTCAAACATCTACAATATAGGGTCGGTCCGGGTGTGGTATATTTGGTCGGTTATACGGGTTTTTTCGGGTCAGCCCTAATTCTGCACGCCCCTAATTTGCATATCCAAAACCGTATAATTAAAAATTTCAACCTCAAGATGATGATTCTGTTGAGCATGTTTCTGTTTGATGTTTCTCGTTTAAACAAAAGAAAAAAAGGTTAATGGTTTCTATTTGCTTTGGACAATAAACTTTGTTTAAACTTTATTTGATTTGAACTTTTAAAAAATGATGATTTTGTTAAGCATGTTTATATTTCAGTTTGTTACCGTTTAATGTTTCTAGTTTAAGCAGAAGAAAAAAAAAAGATTAGTTGTTTTTATTTGCTTTGGGCTATAAATTTGTTTGAGTTTTATTTAATTTGAACTTTTAAATTGGTTGGCCTATAAAAAAATAGGGGTAACATAATATTTTTTTAGGGATAGAAAAATACGAAAACAGTCCAAAAAGAAAAAAAATTACACTGTCGATGAAAAGTTAAGGGGTAGCGGTAGCGGATGATACCCCTAATTATAAGCTACATCCGCCACTGGTTCAGCGGGTCATGTAAAGTAACATAGCGACGCTAAAAAACTGTAACTTTGATTTCAGTTTAGGTTCAGACTTACCATTCAAAAAGAGTTGGAGCTTAACTTGTGATGAAAGTGCTCCACGTCATCTCAATCAAACCAGTGGCTGATTATTCTCGAAGGAGAAAGAGTCAGAGCATGGTTTAGTGGACCGCTTTTTATGCTTTCAGTTTAGTACTTCTATTTCTTTTGGTTTAGAATAAGTCTATAATCCATTGGGTTCTGTTCATATTTTCTTGTTTAAGGTGTTAGTTTTTTCAGTATTTAAGTAAGGGTCCCATTACTTTAAACACATATATGAAAAGCACTATTCTCCTTTTGAGCATACAATCTGTTTATTATTCTCTACTGCATTTTACGTAATATCAGTGATCTTCAGTGGCATCAAAGCTTCTGATCCTGCAAAAAAATAATAATAATAAATACCACCTTACTTCCTCCATGGCTGAACCCACCTCTGCTATCCAAACCCAACCAACCCCGATCCCCATTTTCAAAGGGGACGGGTATGAGCACTGGTGTATAAGGATGAAAACTATCCTACATTCGCGTGACTTATGGGATCTTGTTGAAACCGGAGTTGACCACAGTGATAAAGATCAAAGCCAAATGAAAGTTTCTATCAAGAAAGATGTTCACGCAATGGCCATTATCCAGCAAGCAGTACATGATCAGTTGTTTTCACGAATTGCCGCAACTACGAGTGCGAAAGAAACATGGGATACCTTGAAGATGAAGTTCTAAGGAGATGATCAAGTCAAGACGATCAAGCAGCAGGGGCTGAGAAGGGATTTCGAAAATCTTGTCATGAATGAAGGTGAACTCATCGACGATTACTTTTCTCGGGTGATGACAATTGTTAGCTTGATGCGTGCATGCGGGGAAGACGTTCCTGACCTGAAGATCGTAGAGAAAGTCGTACGAAGCCTCACCCCCCGATTTGACTTCATTGTACCCACTATTAAAGTCTCATCGGATCTGTCGAAGCTCACCCCGGTGAAAGTTATGGGATCTTTGCAATCCCAGGAGGCACGTCTAAATAGTCGGTCAAAAGAAAAGGAGGACAAAACTGAAGAACAGGCTCTGCAAGTCATGCAAAGCCCCACTAAGAATTTCCGGTCCTCCTCTCCTAGAGGTCGGGGTCGGGGTTCATCACGTGGTCGGGGTAGAGGACGGATTTTTGATCGAAGTAAAGTTCCTCAATGTCATCTTTGTAAGAAATTTGGTCACCTAATGCGTGATTGTTGGTACAACGATGAAACCCAGGAACAAGTTGTCTCTGAAGAAACCCCAGTGATACAAGAGCCCGAGGAGGAGCAACTAAACCTGTTCATGTTGTTCACTGGAAGTCATGAGGAACTGTCAACGTGCATCTGGTTCTTGGACTCCGGGTGTTCGCACCATATGACCGGAATCAAGGATAGCTTCTCATCTCTTGATGAATCCGTCAGACTTGAAGTGAATCTTGGTGACAAGGAGAAATTGCAAGTAGCTGAGAAAGGTACCGTTCGCATTAATCTACCTAATGGAAGCTTCAAGCTGCTGGAAGATGTGTACTACATCCCAAGGCTAGAGTACAACCTTTTAAGCATGGGCCAACTTATGAAAAAAGGGTATGTCATACTTTTTGATGACAAAAAATGTGTAATAAAAAACAAGAATACAGGATCAGATCTTATGACTATTCACGTGGCAAAGAACAACATGTTCGTACTTGATGCTTCAAAGATCGTTTATCAGGAGATTCGTCCACAAAGCAGTCGTGATGTAGAAACCTAACTGTGCATGGGTTAGAAACCTAACCCATGCATCTACCCATGCATTTAAGGTGCATGGGTAGACCCATTTCCTGTGAACTTGGGAGAGGAGACACAAGTGGGTGATAATAGTACACATAAAGACAATGACATGTCCTCTCCTATCGCCTCTCACAGTACTGAGCATGCCACTACCCACAATTTAGAAAGTGAAACCTCACCTAACACCACACCTCATCAGTCTACTCCTACTATGACTACTCCTATTAACTCCACACCTACAAACCCAAGTACTTCTTCCATGCAAGGTCCCATCAACTTAACCCATCAAAACTCACATGTAGAGTTGCTCTCTCCATCTCCGATCAAAGACAAACCAAAACCCCTATGTGGCTTCAAGATTTCAAGACAGGGGAAGGCCTTTCAGATGAAGAGTTGCTCTCTCCATCTCCGATCCCACCACCTTTCAAGAAGCAACTGGAAAACATGAATGGGAAAAGGCGACGGCTAGTGTGAACTTGAAGCCATTGAGAAGCATAACACGTGGGAGTTGGTATCTTTACCTTCCGGAAAGCATGTTGTTGGGGTGAAGTGGTTATACAAAACTAAGTTAGTAGTTGATGGGAAAATCATGAAGCACAAAGCAAGACTTGTGGTCAAGGGCTACACTCAACAACACGAGATCGACTACCAGGAGACGTTTTCTCCGGTAGCTCGGTTCGAGACTATTCACGTAATCATATCTGTGGCTGCTCATCAAAGTTGGAAATTACATAAGTTAGATGTAAAAACTGTCTTCTTAAATGGAGATTTGTCTGAAGAAAGTTATGTGAGTCAGCCTAAAGGTTTCAAGAAACGGGGAGAGGAAGACAAGGTGTATCGTTTAAAGAAGGCGCTTTACGGGCTCAAACAAGCCCCAAGAGCTTGGTCCTCTCGAATAGATGGGTATCTCACTCGAAATGGGTATGTCAGAAGTGTCAATGAACCAACCTTGTATGTTAAGAATTTGGAAGGTGAAATCATATACGTGTGCCTATATGTTGATGACATAGTGTACACTAGCTCATCTGCCATGTTGCTGAAAGAGTTTAAAGAATGCATGGAAAGCGAGTTTAAAATGTTAGATATGGGGTTGTTGAAGTTGTTCTTGGGGCTAGAAGTAAAACAAATTGGGAAATGAGTGTTTCTATCACAAGGAAAGTATGCCGGGAATCTTATCTCCAAATTTGGCATGGAAGGATGTAAAGCTGAAGAGACTCCCATGAATGTAAATGAGAAGCTCCTACTTGAGGACAAGGCTGAAAAGACTAATGAAGTAGTATTTCGAAGCCTAGTGGGAGGTTTAATCCATTTGACTCAAATGAGACCTGATCTCGCTTATTCTGTTAGCCTAATATCTCGATTCATGCAGAACCCATCACAGCTTCATCTTGGATCTGCTAAACGGGTCTTGAAGTATGTTGCAGGTACAATTGGATATGGCATTTGGTATGAGCATGGTGTCCCCATTCGGTTGCTTGGTTACACTGATAGTGACTGGGCAAGTTCAGTAGATGACAGGAAAAGTGTGCCTGCTAGTGTTTTTACTCTTGGGAGTGGAGGTGTGACATGGAGTTCTAAAAAACAAAGTATTGTAGCCCTCTCAAGCACCGAAACAGAGTATGTGGCATCATCAGCGGCAACCAGTCAAGCGGTATGGTTGAGACGCATTTTGGGTGACTTGGACATGATTCAAGAAGGGCCTACTTTTATCTCGTGTGATAATCATTCAGCCATAAACCTTTCCAAAAACCCAGTTCTGCATGGGAACACTAAACACATCGAGATTAAGCATCATTACATTCATGGTATGGTGGCTTAGCAAGAGATTTCTCGGGAATATCGTGGGACAAATTTTCAAGTGGCATATATGTTAACAAAAGCCTTGGCACATGAAAAGTTTACTCAATTTCGAAATCTGTTGGGAGTTGATGAGCATGGAGCAAGGGGAGATGATGAAAGTGCTCCACGTCATCTCAAGAAAAGTAGTGGCTGATTATTCTAGAAGGAGAGAGTCAGGGCATGGTTTAGTGGACCGCTTTTTATGCTTTCATTTTAGTACTTCTATTTCTTTTGGTTTAGAATAAGTCGATAGTCCGTTGGGTTATGTTCCTATTTTCATGTTTAAGTTGTTAGTTTTTTCAGTATTTAAGTAAGGGTCCCATTGCTTTGTAAACACATATATGAAATGCACTATTCTCCTTTTGAGCATACAATCTGTTCATTATTCTCTACTGCATTTTACGTAATATCACTGATCTTCAACTTGTTGCTCGCTTACATGCCAAAAACAAATAATAAAAAATTTTCTTTGTTTGTTTTGTAAAACACTATCAACTTCTGCATAAATTTTGTACAAGGTTTGATATGATAGATGCATTAATGTAAGTGTTTGATTTTATTTAAATTGACACTGATGATAACAATTATATACATAAACATAATCCATGACCAATGAAGTACATATTTTGTATTTTGCCCCCGGTTCTTAGAACGTACGTAACATAAATTATTGGTCCTCAACTTCCCTCCACTTAGCATGCATGTGTTGGGTTCCGATGGCGATCAGTCAACGGTTTAATAATTAAACCCGGTTTTAATTGGTTTCATAATTATTTATCAGGTTAATAAATGAATACGCAGCGGAATACAAAAACGAGTAATCATCAATTAACGGAACCGTACAGGATCCGGTTACAAACAATACGAGTACGACACGAAACAACCAAAGAAATATAAATCTAAACCGACAATATTTAAGTTTACCTCGGTTAATGAATAACCGGTTGAGACACCGAGGTTCAACGAACGATGCTAGGTGACGAACCGAACACGGTGACGATTGGTAGTGATGGCGCGTTGGCGGCAGGTGACGCGAACACGGCTGCAATACCAGATCAGCGGCTGTGGCAACAACACGACAACGATAGCGGTGCGCCTGTTTGCTGTTGCGGTGGCCGGTTACGATATCGATCGGCAGTGACGACTGGACCCTTTTTGTCTTGCGGCTGAATTCTTAAAACCCTACTTCATGTTCACGAGATGTTTATATATATATATATACATGCATCTCCTAATAACTTGGAGTAATCTCCAAGTCAAAACTTAAAAGGTTTTATTATTATAAGATAATATTAATAATTTTATTATTTATCAATAATAAATTCTAACCGGGCCCAAAGTCCAACTCGTTCCAACACTCGTTTAAAGTCCGAACCACTAATCATCTATAACCATTATAAATAATAATTTCGTCATATCAAATTCGTCATTTACCGATCAAACAATTTAAGCGGATTTTAGTTCGTTACCCAAGGTGTAACTCTCACGGGTCGTAACTCGGTTCGGCCGCGTTAATTTAACCGAACCGGTCCACTATTTCCAACAACATGTACGTAATATATGTTGGTTCAACCCCCAAATATAACACACAAAACAATTCAAGAGTTTGTACGTGAGCTACTGAAAAGAAAGAAAAATGATATTTGGAATGCAACTTAATTCATTATCCAAAACACTAAGAGCAGCTCCATCGGATGGTTTATAGGTGGCTCAAACCAACATAAAGACCAACAAACCAATGCAGGGCATTGTTTGAACTAAAAATAACTTTTCAAGTTTGGTTTTTCAAACCATCAAAAACCATCATTTGTGGGTCCCCTACATCTTTCACACACACACATACATATATATATATACTAGTATGAAACCCGCGCGATGCAGCGGCGGTAAGAATTTGCAATTTGATACTTGTTTATGTTAGTTTATTAATCCTCTCATGATATAGTGTATACTATTTATCCATACATATTCAGTTATTCTACAAAAAAGAGATAGAATTGAGAAAGATGCAAAAGATTCATGCTCATAAAAAAACCCTTAAAAAAATTATAAAAATTAGAGAGAGAAAGAAAAAGAATAAAGAATATAATAAAAAAACTCGTCACTCAAAATTTGAATAAAAAGCGAAAAAAGGTAAACAAAAAAACCAAAAATGTTCCTCCCGTTTTCATCATTCTAAAAAAAATGTTGAAAAAATATCATTGTTTTTTTTCGTCATTGGTAGTGTTTTTTTTATTGATAGTGTCTTTTTTCTAATACTGTGTTATGTTACTTAACATAATGTATATTTTTCTCGGCATTATGCTATATTTTTTATTTATATTTATATTAGTTTGTTATAATCGATCTATCGAGCCGAGCCACCTAGATTCGATTACAAAACGAGCCGGCCCG